>NC_057808.1:280769143-280826232 GCF_018294505.1 Triticum aestivum
GTTGACGAAAGTACCGGCGAAGCAGATCCGGCGCCGTGGACAAGGCCGGCATTGAATGGGCTGTGGTACAGTGGTGGATGAGCAGTCTACTTGTTTCTAGGGGAGTTGGGTGGGGTAGATGCGGCCGCAGAAGCAGATCCGGCGAGGTGGACGCCGCTGGCAGTGAATGGGCTCTGGTACGCCGGTGGATGAGCAGTCTAGGGTTTCGAGAGGGGAGGGGAGAAAGTCCGATGAAGTACGGACGGCGTGATGTGAGATGCTCTGGTGGTGTGGAGTTAGTCGTTTTGCGGGAGGGGGAGAGGAAATGGGGGTGCCGTGTAGTGTGGGGAACCGGAAGTTACCAAAGCAGCCCCGACCTATTATGTAGATGAGGGCGGTATTGTAACTATTGGTCTCCGTGCACCAAGGACAAAAGGGGAATTTCGCACGCTAAATACTAAGGTGGCGGAAATTTTAGAAGGAGGCAGGAGATTTTGCCGCCCACGGTGTCGGAGCAAATGGCCACGGGTAGCCTAACCGACTCCCCCTGGCTCTTCGAAAAATTATCAGGCCATTCAAGCCTTCAAGCATACAAAGCATAGGGCTGCCTTCCCCCGGCCGGCTATCCCCAGGGCCGACTCCCAGAAGGCAACCCAGCCTCAGAAACCTCCCCCAAGAAAGATACAAGATAGCTGACTCCAGGGAGCCGGCCCCAAGAGGACCGACTCCCAGAAGCCGGCCATGAAGAAAGCCGACTCCCAGAAGCCGGCCATGAAGAAAGCCGGCTCCTAGAAGCCGGCCAAGACTGCACCCACTAAGACTGTACCCACATAACAGCGATAGGATGGGGTGTGGCCGCAGTACAGCCCACTACCCCCGAATCCCGGAACAGGCATGGCCACAAGGCCCCATACGAGCCAGCCATCCCCCGTCCGGCGCGACATTGTAGCCGTGTTGGCCTCGATGTCACCCACGTTAGGCGCCAGTACGGCCCATAGGCGGCGGGCCCCTTTTGCCAGAGAGACACCCGAAGGCGACCTGGCCTCCTCTAGTCGGCCAGGGGTGTGTCCGGCTACCTCCCTCCCTCGAAACATGTGCCTCATTAAGGGGACAAGACGAGGTAAGACTACAGTGAGAGCCCGCAAGGCGGCGACACTGTAGCCACGCTTACCTCAACAAAGCTCTCGTCATCAAAGGTGAGGCAACAGTAACCAGCCGCCGACAAAGCCCCCAAGCGGTGGGGCCGGCCTGTCGGCCAAGAGGCCGGCAGCCGGCGGGACCCACCAGTCGGCGGGCCCCAATGACCGGCGGAGAAGCTGGCGTGCATAGACGCTGACGGCTGGGAGCCGCGCCCAGCCGGATTACCATTGTACCCCTGGGGGGTAGGCCTATATAAACCCCCTGGGACACCCATGCAGAGGGTTGATCTCATAGAATTCCACACACCACATAGAGAGAAAAGGAGAGCTAGCCTTGCCCTTCTTCTTCCTCTAGCCAAACAGCTCCAGGAGCGCTTGTAGCTACTTGTATTAATCTAGTGACCATGCGGAGACCATGCAGAGCAGGACTAGGGGTGTTATCTCCACGGAGAGCCCCGAACCTGGGTAAGATCCGCCGGCGTGCATGTCTTCGCCTCATCCCGTTTCCAGGCACCGGCGATGTTTTACTGGCTCCCACTATGATAAGCCATCCGTTGGCATATGTCGCACCTACCACCCGACATTTGGCGCCCACCGTGGGGCTAGGTGCACCGTCGTCCGGAGACCTGTTCTGGACGGGAACCCTTTTCCTCCCCCGCGAGCGCAGACAGCCTGCTGCACCCGATGGCGCTTGCCCGGACGCGCTGCTAGGCGTCGACGACGCCTGCGCAGCGAGCTGCCTCGCCGATCTTCTTGGCGAGACTCGCATCTCCGACGAGCCCGCGTCTGACGCGGGCACGGACTGCCCCAAGAGCCGCCTCGTCAGCCTCCTCGACCAACTTCACATCTCCAGCGAGCTTGCTATGGACTTGGAGTCGGTCGGCTCCACCGACCCGATGCTTATCGACTCCGACACAGCATCGCTCGATGCCTACCCCTCCGATGTGGTAGTCTTCAACGACCCTCTCCCTCGAGCTGACAGCGGCAGCAGCGCTGTCACTGAGGTGCTGGTCATCAGCCACGTCGCCGACTTGGGCGAGAACGCCCACGACGCCCTACAAGCGGCGATGCACGACTTATCCGTCCCCATCCCGGCTAACGCCGATGCCTAGACCCTGGAGGCACGCCGCCTTGCCCTCATCGCGGAGGGCCAGAGGATAGCCTCCATGAGGCACCTCACCGAGGCTCACCAGCGCGAAGTCGACCGCGTCACCTTTGGTACGCCGCCTCATGGCGGGCCGAGCCGAGCCAGCCTCGTCAAGAAGCGCGGCGCGGCCATCGCCAGCATGCTGGGGGCAGACCGCCCCGTCTACGCCACACCGCTCGAGAATCTGCGAGCCGTTCAAGCGGCCGCACAAGAGCTGAATGGGCTGGGGGCTGATGAGCTCCCCTATATGACAAAGCGCATTCAGCAGCTGATCGACGCGGCCGCAGAATGGCATGAAGCCGGCACCCGCGCTGAGAGTCCTCCCCCACGCCGAGAGCACGCCGCGACATCCCGGTCGCCGACTGCGAGCGGAGCCCGTGCAAGGAAAGACAAGGAGCCGGCTGCTAGCCGCAGCCGGACTCGAATCACCATCGAGCGCGACGCGGAAGGCCGCCCTCGAGCAGTGGAGCGCCAAGGCAATCTGCCTCCTCCCCCGCCTCGTAGGGAGAGACATCCCACCCCGCCACCTGTCACACATCCGACTCTCGGTGGCCGACTAGGCCACCGCGAAGGAGTCAGCGAGAACGACGACCGCCACCGGATCGACCGCCTAGCTCGATCCCTGGCGCTAGAAGAAGACGATGTTGGCCCGCCATGCTTTGGCCCCCACATCCGCCATGAGCCCTTCCCCAAAGGGTTCTCACTCCCCAGAGACACGCCCAAGTACAACGGCTCTGTGAAGCCGGAAGATTGGCTCATCGACTACTCTACCGCTGTCAGCATAGCGAACGGCAACAGGCGCGTAGCCGTGAAGTACGTCCCTCTCATGCTGCAGGGTACGGCACGCACCTGGCTCAACAGCCTCAACAGCTGGCTGGACTTCACGGAAGTCTTCGTCCGCAACTTCACCAGCACGTACAAGCGGCTTCCCAAGCCCCGCCAGCTCTCCTTATGCGTCCAAGGGCCCAGCGAGTAGACCCGCGACTACCTCACGCAGTGGGCCGAGCTCCGAAACTCCTGCGAGGGGGTGCACGGGGTTCAAGCCATCGAATACTTCACCGCCGGGTGCCGAGAGGGCACCCTCCTCAAGCACCGACTCCTCTGCGACGAGCCGGCTACCCTCGACGAGCTGCTGGTCATTGCAGACAAGTACGCCACGGCCGACTCCTCGATGAAGACCGAGCTCCGAGTCGACGCCTCTGGAAAGGTGCTCGCTCCGGCTCCTAAGACGCCGGCTGGCAACTCCAATCAGCGCCCCTACTAGAACAACCACAAGCGCAAGGCCCCTATGCCGCCTTCCACCAGCCGGCAGGTGGCCACGGTTGAAGATGAGCAGCCCGAAGGGCGGCCCGCTCCCAAGAAGAAGGGCGGCAGGCCGGCTTGACAGCCGGCCTTCTCCTACGAGCAGACTCTCGATGCCCCCTGCAAGTTCCACAGCGGCGCGAAGCCGTCCAACCACACGACCCGAAAGTGCCACTGGCTCACCCGAATCTCCAACGGCGAGGGGCTGGTGCCGCCTCCGCCTCCCGGCCCGCCGCCTCCAGCCGCTCAGCAGCCGGCTGCTCGACCAGTAGTCGGAGGCATTCAAGATGAGTTCCCTGATGAACACGCTGCCTACGTCGTCCTCACAAGCCAGGTTGAAGACAAGCGCAGCCGGCGCCGACAGCACCAAGAGGTCAACGCAGTCGCCTCCAGCAACCCCGAGTTCATGCATTGGTCCGAAAGGCCTATCAACTGGAGCCGGGCCGATCACCCAGAGGTGATGCCGTCCCCTGGCTCCTACGCATTGGTGTTGGATGTCACCCTCGCAACGGAGAGGCGGGCTGCCCGATTCTCTCGCGTTCTGATTGATGGCGGAAGCAGTATCAACATACTGTACCGCGATACCATGGAGAAGTTGAACCTCAAGGCGAAGCAGCTCATGCCAAGCCGGACCGTGTTCCATGGCATCGTACCCGACCTGTCCTGTTCCTCGATCAGCAAGATCAAGATGGATGTTCTCTTCGGAGACAAGGATCACTTTCGCCGAGAAGCAATCTGGTTCGAGGTAGTGGATCTGGAAAGCCCTTACCACGCCTTGCTTGGCCGACATGCTCTGGCCAAGTTCATGGCTGTGCCCCACTACGCCTACCTGAAGATGAAGATGCCGAGCTCGAAGGGGATCATCACTGTAGCCGGCGACTACAAGAAGTCCATCGAGTGCGCTATAGCCAGCAGCCGGCTGGCCGAGTCCCTCGTAGTGGCAGAAGAGAAGAAGGTGCTGGAGCGAGTTGTGGCCATGGCCGGCAAGCAGCCGGCCTTGTCCCCCAACCCCAAGGAATATGATGCGCGGGGCTCCTTCCAGCCGGCCAAGGAGATGAAGAAGATACCTCTGGACCCGGAGAGGTTTGCAGTCATTGGTGCAAACCTGGATAGTAAATAGGAAGGCGAGCTCGTCGACTTCCTCCTTGAGAATCGAGACATCTTTGCATGGTCCCCAAAGGACATGCCGGGTGTTCCGAAGGATTTCGCCGAGCACAAGTTACACGTCCGAGCGGACGCGAAGCCGGTCAAGCAGCCTCTCCGCCGACTGTCAGAAGAGAAAAGAAGAATCGTAGGAGAAGAGATAGCCCGGCTCCTTACCGCCGGCTTTATTATGGAAGTGTTTTTCCCAGAGTGGCTTTCCAACCCAGTCTTAGTGTTGAAGAACAACAACAAATGGCGTATGTGTATAGACTACACTAGCCTCAACAAGGCCTTCCCCAAAGATCTGTTTGCTCTGCCACGGATTGATCAAGTAATAGACTCCACAGCCGGATGCGAGCTGTTGAGTTTCTTGGATGCCTACTCAGGATACCACCAGATTAAGTTAGACCCAGCAGACCGCCTGAAGACCGCCTTCATCACACCATTCGGAGCTTTCTGTTACCTGACTATGACATTTGGCTTGAGGAATGCCGGTGCCACTTTTCAGCGTTGCATGCAGAAATGCCTCCTCAAGCAACTCGGCAGAAACGCCCACATCTACGTAGACGATATTGTGGTGAAGACAGAGAAGCGCGACACCCTGCTGGAAGACCTCAAAGAAACATTTGCCAACTTGCGCCAATTCCAGATCAAGCTCAACCCCGAGAAATGCGTATTCGGAGTACCAGCCGGCCAGCTTCTAGGCTTTCTGGTCTCCGAACACGGCATTGAGTGCAACCCTGTGAAGATCAAAGCCATTGAAAGAATGGAGATTCCCACCAAGTTGCGAGACGTGCAGAAGTTCACTGGGTGTCTGGCCTCCCTAAACTGCTTTATCAACCGACTAGGAGAGAAGGCTCTCCCCCTGTACCGACTCATGAAGAAATCCACTCATTTCAAGTGGAATGACCAAGCAGACCAAGCCTTCCATGAATTGAAGAAGATGCTGACCACTCCACCTGTCCTGGCGGCGCAGGCTGAGAAGGAGCCCATGCTCCTCTACATTGCCGCAACTAGCCGAGTGGTCAGTACAGTCATCGTGGTTCAGCGCCCAGAAGATCGCCGAGCCCAGCTAGTCCAGAGGCTGGTGTATTATCTAAGCGAAGTACTGTCCAGCTCAAAGCAAAACTACCCACACTACTAGAAGATGTGCTATGGAATGTACTTCGCCGCCAAGAAGCTTAAGCCCTACTTTCAAGAGCATCCCATCACGCTCGTATCCACCGCTCCGCTTGCCGAGATCATAGGCAGCCAGGATGCATCCGGCCGGGTGGCTAAATGGGCCATTACGCTAGCGCCTTACACAATCTTCTACCAGCCCCGCACCGCCATCAAGTCCGAACCATTGACCGACTTCCTCGTCGACTAGGCCGAGACCCAGTACTTACCGCCGGCTCCCGACTCTACTCATTGGCGGATGCACTTCGACGGGTCCAAGTGCTGGGTAACGTAGTAATTTCAAAAAAATTCCTACGCACACGCAAGATCATGGTGATGCATAGCAACGAGAGGGGAGAGTGTTGTCCACGTACCCTCGTAGACCGACAGCGGAAGCGTTATCACAACATGGTTGATGTAGTCGTACGTCTTCACGATCCGACCGATCAAGTACCGAACGACGGCATCTCCGAAGTTCTACACACGTTCAGCTCGATGACGTCCCTCGAACAACGATCCAGCCGAGTGTTGAGGGAGAGTTTCGTCAGCACGACGGCGTGGTGACGATGATGATGTTCCACCGACGCAGGGCTTCGCCTAAGCTCCGCGACGGTATTATCGAGGTGTAATCTGGTGGAGGGGGGCACCGCACACGGCTAAAATATCGTATATCAAGTGTGTCCATGGGGTGCCCTCTGCCCCCGTATATAAAGGAGCAAGGGAGGAGGAGGCCGGCCCTAGGAGGGGCGCACGAAGTGTGGAGTCCTACTAGGACTCCCTAGTCCTAGTAGGATTCCACCTCCCATAAGGAATAGGAAAAGAGGAAGGGAAAAAGAGAAGGAAGGAAGGGGGCGCCCCCCTTCCCTAGTCCAATTCGGACCAGACCAAGGGGAGGGGTGCGGCCACCCTTGAGGCCCTTTTTCTTCTTTCCCGTATGGCCCAATAAGGCCCAATACGTATTCCCGTAACTCTCCGGTACTCCGAAAAATACCCGAATCACTCGGAACCTTTCCGAAGTCCGAATATAGTCGTCCAATATATCGATCTTTACGTCTCGACCATTTCGAGACTCCTCGTCATGTCCCCGATCTCATCCGGGACTCCGAACTCCTTCGGTACATCAACATACATAAACTCATAATAAAACTGTCATCGTAACTTTAAGCGTGCGGACCCTTTGGGTTCGAGAACTATGTAGACATGACCGAGACACCTCTCCGGTCAATAACCAATAGCGGGACCTGGATGCCCATATTGGCTCCCACATATTCTACGAAGATCTTTATCGGTCAGACCGCATAACAACATACGTTGTTCCCTTTGTCATCGGTATGTTACTTGCCCGAGATTCGATCGTCGGTATCTCGATACCTAGTTCAATCTCGTTACCGGCAAGTCTCTTTACTCGTTCCGTAACACATCATCCCGCAACTAACTTATTATTCACAATGCTTGCAAGGCTTATAGTGATGTGCATTACCGAGTGGGCCCAGAGATACCTCTTCGACAATCGGAGTGACAAATCCTAATCTCGAAATACGCCAACCCAACAAGTACCTTTGGAGACACCTGTAGAGCACCTTTATAATCACCCAGTTACGTTGTGACGTTTGGTAGCACACAAAGTGTTCCTCCGGTAAACGGGAGTTGCATAATCTCATAGTCATAGGAACATGTATAAGTCATGAAGAAAGCAATAGCAACATACTAAACGATCGGGTGCTAAGCTAACGGAATGGGTCAAGTCAATCACGTCATTCTCCTAATGAGGTGATCTCGTTAATCAAATGACAACTCATGTCTATGGCTAGGAAACATAACCATCTTTGATTAACGAGCTAGTCAAGTAGAGGCATACTAGTGACACTCTGTTTGTCTATGTATTCACACATGTATTATGTTTCCGGTTAATACAATTCTAGCATGAATAATAAACATTTATCATGGTATAAGGAAATATATAATACTTTATTACCTCTAGGGCATATTTTCTTCAGTCTCCCACTTGCACTGGAGTCAATAATCTAGTTCACATAGCCATGTGATTTAACATCAATAATTCACATCACCATGTGATTAACACCCATAGTTCACATCTCTATGTGACCAACTCTCAAAGGGTTTACTAGAGTAAATAATCTAGTTCACATCGCTATGTGATTAACACCCACAGAGTACTAAGGTGTGATCATGTTTTGATTGTGAGATAATTTTAGTCAACGGGTCTGTCACATTCAGATCCGTAAGTATTTTGCAAATATCTATGTCTACAATGCTCTTCACGAAGCTACTCTAGCTAATTGCTCCCACTTTCAATATGTATCTAGACCGAGACTTGGAGTCATCTAGATTTAGTGTCAAAACTTGCATCGACGTAACCCTTTACGACGAACCTTTTGTCACTTCCATAATCGAGAAACATTTCCTTATTCCACTAAGGATAATTTTGACCGCTGTCCAGTGATCTACTCCTAGATCACTATTGTACTCCCTTGCCAAAATCAGTGTAGGGTATACAATAGATCTGGTACACAGCATGGCATACTTTATAGAACCTATGGCCAAGGCATAGGGAATGACTTTCATTCTCTTTCTATCTTCTGCCGTGGTCGGGCTTTGAGTCTTACTCAATTTCACACCTTGTAACACAGGCAAGAACTCTTTCTTTGACTGTTCTATTTTGAACTACATCAAAATCTTGTTAAGGTATGTACTCATTGAAAAAAAACTTATCAAGTGTCTTGATCTATCTCTATAGATCTTGATGCTCAATATGTAAGCAGCTTTACCGAGGTCTATCTTTGAAAAACTTCTTTCAAACACTCCTTTATGCTTTGCAGAATAATTCTACATTATTTCCGATCAACAATATGTCATTCACATATACTTATCAGAAATGTTGTAGTGCTCCCACTCACTTTCTTGTAAATACAGGCTTCACCGTAAGTCTGTATAACACTATATTCTTTGATCAACTTATCAAAGTGTATATTCCAACTCCGAGATCCATGCACCAGTCCATAGATGGATCGCTGGAGCTTGCATATTTTGTTAGCACCTTTAGGATTGACAAAACCTTCTGGTTGCATCATATACAACTCTTCTTTAATAAATCCATTAAGGAATGCAGTTTTGTTTATCCATTTTCCATATTTCATAAAATGCGGCAATTGCTAACATGATTCGGACAGACATAAGCATAGATACGAGTGAGAAACTCTCATCGTAGTCAACACTTTGAACTTGTCGAAAACCTTTTTGCGACAATTCTAGCTTTGAAGATAGTAACACTACTATCAGCGTCCATCTTCCTCTTGAAGATCCATTTATTCTCAATTGCTTGCCGATCATCGGGCAAGTCAACCAAAGTCCACACTTTGTTCTCATACATGGATCTCATCTCAGATTTCATGGCCTCAAGCCATTTTGCGGAATCTGGGCTCACCATCGCTTCTTCATAGTTCGTAGGTTCGTCATGGTCTAGTAACATAACCTCCAGAACAGGATTACCGTACCACTCTGGTGCGGATCTTGATCTAGTTGACCTACGAAGTTCAGTAATAACTTGATCTGAAGTTTCATGATCATTATCATTAACTTCCTCACTACTTGGTGTAGGTGTCGCAGAAACAGATTTCTGTGATGAACTACTTTCCAATAAGAGAGCAGGTACAGTTACCTCATCAAGTTCTACTTTCCTCCCACTCACTTCTTTCGAGAGAAACTCCTTCTTTAGAAAGGATCCATTCTTAGCAATGACTGTCTTGCCTTCAGATCTGTGATAGAAGGTGTACCCAACTGTCTCCTTTGGGTATCCTATGAAGACACATTTCTCCGATTTGGGTTTGAGCTTATCAGGATAAAACTTTTTCACATAAGCATTGCAACCCCAAAATTTTAAGAAACGACAACTTTGGTTTCTTGCCAAACCACAGTTCATAAGGCGTCGTCTCATCGGATTTTCATGGTGCCCTATTTAATGTGAATGTAGCTGTCTCTAATGCATAACCCCAAAACGATAGTGGTAAATTGGTAAGAGACATCATAGATTGCACTATATCCAATATAATACGTTTATGACGTTCGGACACACCATTATGCTGTGGTGTTCCAGGTGGCGTGAGTAGTGAAACTATTTCACATTGTTTTAACTGAAGGCCAAACTCGTAACTAAAATACTCTTCTCCACGATCAAATCGTAGAAACTTTATTTTCTTGTTACGATGATTTTCGCTTCACTCTGAAATTATATGAACTTTTAAAATGTTTCAGACTTTTGTTTCATTAAGTAGATATACCCATATCTGCTCAAATCATCTGTGAAGGTGAGAAAATAACGATATCCGCCACGAGCTTCAATATTCATCGGACCACATACATCTATATGTATGATTTCCAACAAATCTGTTGCTCTCTCCATAGTTCCGGAGAACGGTGTTTTAGTCATCTTGCCCATGAGGCACGGTTCACAAGCATCAAGTGATTCATAATCAAGTGATTCCAAAATTCCATCAGTATGGAGTTTCTTCATGCGCTTTACACCAATATGACCTAAACGGCAGTGCCACAAATAAGTTGCACTATCATTATTAACTTTGCATCTTTTGGCTTCATTATTATGAATATGTGTATCACTACGATCGAGATCCAACAAACCATTTTCGTTGGTGTGTATGACCATAGAAGGTTTTTATTCATGTAAACAGAACAACAGTTGTTCTCTAACTTAAATGAATAACCGTATTGCAATAAACATGATCAAATCATATTCATGCTCAACGCAAACACCAAATAACACTTATTTAGTTTCAACACTAATCCCAAAAGTATAGGGAGTGTGCGATGATGATCATATCAATCTTGGAACTATTTCCAACACACATCGTCACCTCGCCTTTTACTAGTCTCTGTTTATTCTGCAACTCCCGTTTTCGAGTTACTACTCTTTAGCAACTGAACCAGTATCAAATACTGAGGGGTTGCTATAAACACTAGTAAGTACACATCAATAACATGTATATCCAATATACATTTGTTCACTTTGCCATCTTTCTTATCCACCAAATACTTGGGGTAGTTCCGCTTCCAGTGACTAGTCCCTTTGCAGTAGAAGCACTTAGTCTCAGGCTTAGGTACAGACTTGGGCTTCTTCACTTGAGTAGCAACTTGCTTGCCGTTCTTTTTAAGTTCCCCTTCTTCCCTTTGCCCTTTTCTTGAAACTAGTGGTCTTGTCAACCATCAACACTTGAAGTGGTCTCGTCAACTATCAACACTTGATGTTTTTCTTGATTTCTACCTTCGTCGATTTCAGCATCACGAAGAGCTCGGGAATTACTTTCGTCATCCCTTGCATACTATAGTTCATCACGAAGTTCTACTAACTTGGTGATGGTGACTAAAGAATTTTGTCAATCACTATTTTATCTGGAAGATAAACTCCCACTTGATTCAAGCGATTGTAGTACCCAGACAATCAGAGCACATGCTCACTAGTTGAGCGATTCTCCTCCATCTTTTAGCTATAGAACTTGTTGGAGATTTCATATCTCTCAACTCGGGTATTTGCTTGAAATATTAACTTCAACTCCTGGAACATCTCATATGGTCCATGACGTTCAAAACGTCTTTGAAGTCCCGATTCTAAGCCGTTGAGCATGGTGCACTAAACTATCAAGTAGTCATCTTATTGAGCTAGCCAAACGTTCATAACGTCTGCATCTGCTCCTGCAATAGGTCTGTCACCTAGCGGTGCATCAAGGACATAATTTTTCTGTGCAGCAATGAGGATAATCCTCAGATCACGGATCCAATCCGCATCTTTGCTACTAACATCTTTCAACATAATTTTTCTCTAGGAACATATCAAAAATAAACACAGGGAAGCAACAACGCGAGCTATAGATCTACAACATAATTTGCAAAATACTATCAGGACTAAGTTCATGATAAATTTAAGTTCAATTAATCATATTACTTAAGAACTCCCACTTAGATAGACATCTCTCTAATCATCTAAGTGATTACGTGATCCAAAGCAACTAAACCATGTCCGATTAACACGTGAGATGGAGTAGTTTCAATGGTGAACAACACTATGTTGATCATATCTACTATATGATTCACGCTCGACCTTTCGGTCTCTGTGTTCCGAGGCCATATCTGTACATATGCTAGGCTCGTCAAGTTTAACCTGAGTATTCCGCGTGTGCAACTGTTTTGCACCCGTTGTATTTGAACGTAGAGCCTATCACACCCGATTAACACGTAGTGTCTCAGCACGAAGAACTTTCGCAACGGTGCATACTCAGGGAGAACACTTTTTGTCTTGAAATTTTAGTGAGAGATCATCTTATAATGCTACCGTCAATCAAAGCAAGATAAGATGCATAAAGGATTAACATCACATGCAATCAATATAAGTGATATGATATGGCCATCATCATCTTGTGCTTGTGATCTCCATCTCCGAAGCACCGTGCTTGTGATCTCCATCTCCGAAGCACCGTCATGATCACCATCGTCACCGGCTCGACACCTTGATCCCCATCGTAGTATCGTTGTCGTCTCGCTAACTTATTGCTTTTACGACTATCGCTACCGCTTAGTGATAAAGTAAAACTATTACATGGCGATTGCATCTCATACAATAAAGCGACAACCATATGGCTCCTGCCAGTTGCCGATAACTCGGTTACAAAACATGATCATCTCATACAACACATTATATCACATCATGTCTTGACCATATCACATCACAACATGCCCTGCAAAAACAAGTTAGACGTCCTCTACTTTGTTGTTGCAAGTTTTACGTGGCTGCTACGGGCTTAGCAAGAACCGTTCTTACCTACGCATCAAAACCACAACGATAGTTTGTCAAGTTGGTGCTGTTTTAACCTTCGCAAGGACCGGGCGTAGCCACACTCGGTTCAACTAAAGTGAGAGAGACAGACACCCGCCAGTCACCTTTAAGCAACGAGTGCTCCGAACGGTGAAACCAGTCTCGCGTAAGCGTACGCGTAATGTCGGTCCAGGCCGCTTCATCTCACAATACCGCTGAACCAAAGTATGACATGCTGGTAAGCAGTATGACTTATATCGCCCACAACTCACTTGTGTTCTACTCGTGCATAGCATCAACGCTTAAAACCAGGCTCGGATGCCACTGCTGGGTAACGTAGTAATTTCAAAAAATTTCCTACGCACACGCAAGATCATGGTGATGCATAGCAATGAGAGGGGAGAGTGTTGTCCACGTACCCTCGTAGACCGACAGCGGAAGCGTTATCACAACGCAGTTGATGTAGTCGTACGTCTTCACGATCCGACCGATCAAGTACCGAACGCACGGCACCTCCGAAGTTCTACACACGTTCAGCTCGATGACGTCCCTCGAACTCCGATCCAGCCGAGTGTTGAGGGAGAGTTTCGTCAGCACGACGGCGTGGTGACGATGATGATGTTCCGCCGACGCAGGACTTCGCCTAAGCTCCGCGACGGTATTATCGAGGTGTAATCTGGTGGAGGGGGGCACCGCACACGGCTAAAATATCGTATATCAAGTGTGTCCATGGGGTGCCCTCTGCCCCCGTATATAAAGGAGCAAGGGAGGAGGAGGCCGGCCCTAGGAGGGGCGCACCAAGTGTGGAGTCCTACTAGGACTCCCTAGTCCTAGTAGGATTCCACCTCCCATAAGGAATAGGAAAAGAGGAAGGGAAAAAGAGAAGGAAGGAAGGGGGCGCCCCCCTTCCCTAGTCCAATTCGGACCAGACCAAGGGGAGGGGTGCGGCCACCCTTGAGGCCCTTTTTCTTCTTTCCCGTATGGCCCAATAAGGCCCAATACGTATTCCCGTAACTCTCCGGTACTCCGAAAAATACCCGAATCACTCGGAACCTTTCCGAAGTCTGAATATAGTCGTCCAATATATCGATCTTTACGTCTCGACTATTTCGAGACTCCTCGTCATGTCCCCGATCTCATCCGGGACTCCGAACTCCTTCGGTACATCAACATACATAAACTCATAATAAAACTGTCATCGTAACTTTAAGCGTGCGGACCCTTTGGGTTCGAGAACTATGTAGACATGACTGAGACACCTCTCCGGTCAATAACCAATAGCGGGACCTGGATGCCCATATTGGCTCCCACATATTCTACGAAGATCTTTATCGGTCAGACCGCATAACAACATACTTTGTTCCCTTTGTCATCGGTATGTTACTTGCCCGAGATTCGATCGTCGGTATCTCGATACCTAGTTCAATCTCGTTACCGGCAAGTCTCTTTACTCGTTCCGTAACACATCATCCCGCAACTAACTTATTAGTCACAATGCTTGCAAGGCTTATAGTGATGTGCATTATCGAGTGGGCCCAGAGATACCTCTCCGACAATCGGAGTGACAAATCCTAATCTCGAAATACGCCAACCCAACAAGTACCTTTGGAGACACCTGTAGAGCACCTTTATAATCACCTAGTTACGTTGTGACGTTTGGTAGCACACAAAGTGTTCCTCCGGTAAACGGGAGTTGCATAATCTCATAGTCATAGGAACATGTATAAGTCATGAAGAAAGCAATAGCAACATACTAAACGATCGGGTGCTAAGCTAACGGAATGGGTCAAGTCAATCACGTCATTCTCCTAATGAGGTGATCTCGTTAATCAAATGACAACTCATGTCTATGGCTAGGAAACATAACCATCTTTGATTAACGAGCTAGTCAAGTAGATGCATACTAGTGACACTCTGTTTGTCTATGTATTCACACATGTATTATGTTTCCGGTTAATACAATTCTAGCATGAATAATAAACATTTATCATGGTATAAGGAAATATATAATACTTTATTATTGCCTCTAGGGCATATTTCCTTCACCAAGATGCGCACCGGCTTGGGAGCCGGCATCGTCCTCACATCTCCCAAAGGCGACAAGCTCAGATACACGCTGCAAATCCACTTTGCCGCCTCCACCAACGTGGCTGAATACGAGGCGCTCATACACGGGCTCCGGCTAGCCAAAGAGCTCGGCATACGCCGGATCCTGTGTTATGGCAACTCAGACTTGGTGGTCCAGCAGTCATCTGGCGACTGGGACGCCAAGGATGCAAACATGGCGAGCTATCGGTTCCTCGTCCAGCAGATCAGTGGGTACTTCGAAGGGTGTGAGTTCCTTCATGTACCACGGGCCGACAACAACCAAGCAAATGCCCTGGCACGAATCGGCTCCACCCGACAGGCTATACCAACCGGTGTCTCACTCCAGCGCCTCCTCAAACTGTCTACCAAGCCGTCTCCAGAGTCGGACTCTATCTTCATACCGCCCGCCCCCGATGCAGCCGGACCCGACTGGAGGAACCCAGCATGCGGCTCGGGGACTTCGACAAGCGGCCCGGGGACTACCGTAGTCGCACCCGGCTCGGGGACTTCAGAACCCGGCCCGGGGACTGCAGCAGTCGGCCCGGGGACTGCAGCGACACAAGAAGCGGTGGCCGACTCCAACACTCCACCACCCAACCCACCCACCCGAGTCACAGTGGCCGTACTAATAGTAGAAGAAGTCACAGCTCCATCATGGGCCCAGCCCATCCTCAACTTCCTAGTCAACAGAGAGCTGCCGACTGATGAGATCTCGGCAAGATTAGTGCAATGCCGAGCCGGAGCATATGCAATAATAAACAGAGAACTTGTCAAGCGCAGCGTCACTGGAGTCTTCCAGCGCTGCGTCGAGCCAGAGAAGGGTGTAGCAATCCTCAAGGATATCCACCAAGGCGAATGCGGCCACCACGCAGCCTCGAGATCACTTGTGGCCAAAGCTTTCCGCCATGGTTTCTTCTGGCCGACTGCTTTGGAAGATGCCAAAGAGATAGTCAAATGCTGCAAAGGATGCCAAGTCTTCAGTTCCAAGCAACACCTGCCGGCTTCTGCACTCAAGACCATCCCCCTCACCTGGCCCTTTGCCGTCTGGGGGCTGGACATGGTGGGCCCATTCAAGACAGCCCGCGGCGGCTTGACACATCTGCTTGTCGCCGTGGACAAATTTACCAAGTGGATACAAGCGAAGCCGATCAAGAAGCTGAACGGGCCGACTGTCGTGACATTCATTGCCGACATCACTACTCGGTATGGCGTGCCACACAGCATCATCACCGATAACGGCACAAACTTTGCCAAGGGAGCACTGGCACGTTTCTGCGCGACACAGGGCATCCGACTGGACTTAGCGTCCCTTGCCCACCCGCAGTCAAACGGCCAGGTCGAGCGAGCAAACGGCCTCATCCTCTCCAGCATCAAGCCCCGACTGGTCGTACCACTGGAGCGCTCGGCCGGCTGCTGGCTCGATGAGCTACCGGCTGTCCTCTGGAGTCTGCGTACTACCCCAAACAAGTCAACCGGCTTAACTCCGTTCTTCCTTGTGTATGGTGCCGAGGCTGTCATCCCAACTGACATCGAGTTCAAATCGCCTCGGGTCACCATGTACACGGAGGCGGAGGCCAAGGAAGCACGAGAAGACGGTGTCGACCTGCTGGAAGAAGGCCGACTGTTAGCACTCAGCCGGTCTGCCATCTACCAGCAGGGTTTGCGCCGTTACCACAACCGAAAGGTCAAGCCAAGATCCTTCCAAGAGGGCGACCTTGTGCTCCGGCTGATCCAGCGAACAGCCGGCCAGCACAAGCTCTCGGCCCCTTGGGAAGGCCCTTTCGTCGTCAGCAAAGCACTAGGCAACGACTCCTACTACCTGATCGACGCACAGAAGCCAAGAGCACGCAAGAGGGATGATTCCGGCAAGGAGTCGGAACGACCATGGAACGCAAACCTCTTGAGAAGATTTTACAGTTGAAAGCAGTATGTATCATGCTACCGTTTTTTTAAATATGAGACAAACGGGCACCCCGAGGCGCACTCGGGGACTGCCCTCCTTTATCTATGAATGACGAGTGTCATACTCATGAATGTATTATTACATTTGATTTTCTATCTGGCACCGGGTTCGACTAGTCGGCCCGGGGATTGGCTGCCTTAAGTTATATTAGAAGTTCTACCTGAAGTCAGACAAGTAGTGTGCCGGCACCCGAGCCCTCTCTTGTTGAAAGTCGCAGCTCGAAGAACCGACTGTCCGACTGGCAAGAGCCAAAGGCAGAAAGGATGCCCACATGAAAAACAGCTAAGGACTAACGAACTTATATAACGCAAAGACGGCCTCCAAGCACGCCTACCGGCTATCAAAACAGCCGGCTGGCCGGCCTCCCAGTCACTTCGCTATAATCCAACAAAGCTAGAGTACTAGCCCTCCCAACTGGCCAAGCACTTCTCCAGCCACAGATTGCAGAGCAGCAGTCCGGCTGGGAAGGCGGCAACCAAGGGAGGGCGGCAAAGGAAACAGCCGAAGGATGAAAAGCAAAGAACAAGGGAAAGTCAAACGCATGCATAATTATATTTACACATAAGGCCCCCAACAGGCCGGCAGTCAATATAGTTCGAATACACCCCCAGTGGGTGGAATTGTGCAAACTTAACAAAAAACTATTCCAAGAGTGGTAAAACAGGAAAGTAGAGGCAACAGACTAGACTAAGGGCACAGCAGGGGAGCCGGGCTGGTCGGTGGAGACAGTGCCGCCGGCTGGAGGAGTGGCCGACTGGTGGGTCTCGGCTTGATCATCGCCGGCTGTAGGCGGTGCACCCGCGCGTGCCTTGTTGCTGGAGGCACGCTCAAGCTGAGGCTGACCGGCCGCTCCACCATCTGGCGCGGCGTCTTCACCCTCCTCCTCCTCCTCGCCCTCGTCGCTGGAGTCGATCTCCTCCGCCGAGTCCTCGCCATCT
Organism: Triticum aestivum; assembly: GCF_018294505.1. Taxonomy (NCBI): domain Eukaryota; kingdom Viridiplantae; phylum Streptophyta; class Magnoliopsida; order Poales; family Poaceae; genus Triticum; species Triticum aestivum. Next base: position 280,786,842 of record NC_057808.1, read on the forward strand.
GCCGGGTTCAGCCCGAACCACTCTTCCGGCTGGGCAATGCCGTTGTCGTCCACCTCAGGAGCGAAGGCGCTAGTGTCGGTGTAGTCGGCAATCGCTGAAGCCCGCTGGATGATAGCCGGCCGCACCGGCTCCAGCTCCGTGTCGGCCTCCTGCCGCCAGGTGGCCAGCTGGTCCAGACTCAGCTCGGGATACCAGGCCTTGACGAACTCCAGCGCCCTCCTGGCGCCGGACCGAGCCGCAGAAGCCTTCCAGGCCTCGAAGCGGCTGACCGCCACCTCCAGCCAGTCGGCAGTCCGACTGGGGGTGCGGGGAATCACCTCACCAGGCCAGAGAGCGGTCAACACCTGCGCCCCAACACGCTGAAGCCGGCGGAGCATGCGGCGAGCCGGCTGGAGGCGGGCTTGAATCGCCAAGAGCTGCTCCTCCAGTGACCGGCGAGCATTCGGCGCCATCTCGGCGCCAGCCTGCCTTTGTGCCTCGTGGTGGGCCTCGACGACCTGGTTGGCGGCAGTAGAGTAGCCAGGGAAGTACTCTGCGCAAGAAATAAAGAGAAAGAAAAGAAAAACACCAAGTCAGAAAATGAGCCAAACGGCAAGCGACAAGCAAGGACGAAGAAGAGGGCGGCCTAACGTCAACCAAGTCTTCGATCTGGCCGTAGCCGTTGATCAGCGACTGCCTCGCTTCGGCCCAACTTGCCGCCTCTGTCTCATATTCGGCTTGGAGGGCAGCCTCCCTGTCCTGCAGCGCCTGCAGGGCCGCCATATGGCTCTTCTCCTGGTCGGCCAGGCGGTCACGCTCCTGGGCCAAGGCGTCAAATTCGGCCTCCTTAGCGCGGAGGGCAGCCCGAGTCCCACCTAGCTGCTCCCTCAGTTTGGCGTTGGCCGCTGCAGGCAGGGCAGAAAAGAAAGAAGCAATAAGGAAGAAGTCGTCAAGGAAGATCCGAGTGGACTGCTCAGCAGTCAGCCCGAATCTCGAGGACTACACCCAGTGGGTGCGCTCACGCGCCCCCACGTGAGATAAAGGACGAAGCACTTACCCCAGCTCTCTGATAGGTCAGCATTCTTCTGGGTCAGCTCCCGAGCCTGGGAGTTGAAGGAAGCCGCGCGGAGGTTGTGGTAGTCCTGCAAGTCAGGCAGAGGAGCGAATGAGAACAAGATAGCAAAACAAAGCCCGCTAAGAAGTTCCAAGCCGCCTGCTCAGCAGCCGACTCAGAACTCGGGGACTACACCCAGTGGGTGCGCTGACGCGCCCCCACGGAAGAAACCAAGATCAAAAAAGAAAATATAGGAAGACTAACCCAAATGGCCGTTCGCGTCGCAAGGAACTCGTCGTTGTATTTCCTCAGCGCCGAAGCCTGGGACTGAAGCCGGTTCCGGACGTCCTGCGCCGCCACGTTCACCACGGCCGTCCCTCCACCCGGCGTCCACCCCGAGCTGGCGCTGGCCGCCTCCACGTCCCGGGCCGACGAGCCGGAGCCCGCGGCCTTCTGCAGGTTCGATGCGGCCTTCCCCGCGCGCTGGCGTGATGGCGACTGGACCACCAGGTCCGTCCTCGCGGCCGGCTCGCCCCCGGCCGATTGCGCAGGCGGCACGTTAGGCCGGCTGCCTTGAGCCTCCCCAGTCGGCGGGGCCGGTGCCGCCTCCCTCTCCGGGACGACAACGTCGTCCTCCCTCTGCCACCCTGGCTGGTCGCTGCTGGTTTCCTCCGGCGGGGGCTCCGGGGCCTCGGGCGCCGCGACACGCAGAGGGGTGACGAGCAAGGCCCCCTCCGCTGTTGCTGCGGCCGCGGCCTCCGCTTGGGCCTTGGTCGCTGCATCGGCGCGCGCCTTCGCCTCCTCCTCCTCCTGTGCCGCCTTGGCGGCAGCCGCCCTCAACTCCTCCGCCTCCCACTCCTCCCGCGCCTCCCACGCGTTTTGCTCCATCGCCGCCTAAAGCTCGGCGCGGGGGTCCACACGGCGGGTGCTCCCGGATCCTCCCGGCGATCCAACGACGGAGGAGGCAGCAACCCGCTCGAGCAAAAGCGGAGCCCTGATTTTTGAGAAAGGACAAGGATTCGGAGATCACCAAGAAAAGAAGAAAGAATGTACAAAGGAATATACACTTACGCCGACACCGTCTGTGACTGCCGAACAAGCCCGACGTAGCCCGACGCTTTTGCCCGCCGCCCCGAGCAGGCGGCGCGGCGGAGGAACCCGTGCCATGGCCGGGCGCCGGCTGGTGGCGTGGGACGATTTCCGCCTCGTCGTCATCCGGCCAGTCGTCGAAGCTGGCTCCGAGCCCGGAGCCGCCTGCTTCGCCGCCGGCTTCGCCGCCACCCGCCTTGGTGTTTTCATTCATGGCGGCCGCCCCCAAGTCGTGGTCCTCCAGGTCATGCTCCGCCCGGTCGGGAAGGAATCGGCGCTCCGCCTCCGACCCGGCTGCCGGTCAAAGGAGAGGGCTTTGTCAAGACGTGCCGACTGGTCAGAGTCGGCGAAGAGGAACTCGGCGACAAAACTAAGAGAAGAAAGGGAAAAAGAGAACATACCGTGGGCGGCGGATGTGCACGGGAATATGGCTCCTTGCGAAACCGCCACTCTATGGAGAGCTTGCAGTTCGCAAGATAATTCACCATATGGGCCACCTCGTCGTGCGGCATGTCCTTGGTGCACATCCAACTCGGATCGAGTTGGCCGCTCATCTGACAGATCAGGTGAGGGTGGCTCTGAAGCGGAAGCACCCGGCGCGCGACGAAGGCGGCCAGCAAGTCGGATCCAGCCAGGCCCTCCGACTGGATCATCACCCGCAGTCGGGCGACGGCCGCGGCTCCAGCCTGCGGCAGCGTCACGGCCCGATAGGACCACTGGGGCCGCCTCCCAGCCGGTGGGCCGGCTACGTAAGCCGGCAAGTTGACGTAGTCGCCTTATGGGGCGACGTTCTTCACGTAGAAATATGACTTCTGCCAGAGCTTCACCGACAGGATTAACGTGATGACGGGGAAGGGGTTGTCGGCCGCCGGCCTCCGCATCGCGATGAAGGCGCCGCTCTGGGCCGGCACGCCCTGCATGCGGGTGCCCAGCTTCGATTGGAAGAACTCCCCCCCCCAAGAGCTCGAGGGTGGGGAGAATGCCAAGAAAGCCTTCGCACAAGGTGACGAAGGCGGACAGCAGCACCACCGTGTTCGGAGTGAGTTGATAGAAGTCGAGGAAGGAGCGGAAGAAAGCGCTCGCCGGCAAGCCGATGCTGCGCAGGAAGTGCGAGCGGAAGACTACCCGCTCGCCTTCCTCCGGCACCGGCGTGATCTCCTTCGCAGGTGCAAGACGGACCCGCACCTGGTCTGTGTCGGGCAACCGCCGCGTCTTGCGGAGGAACTCGATGTGGTCCATATGGACGTTGGAGCCGTCCCAGTCCCCGCCGTACTGCATGGTGGCGAGAAGCTAACGAGGAAGAGTGTCGCGGCGGAGAAAGCACAGCCCTGCGGCGGCAAAGTTGCAGGGCGGAGTGAAGATTGGTGGGACGGCGCGGCGGCGAGGCGCTGCTGCGAGAGAAAGCAGGAGGAAGAAGATGGCGGAGAGGAGAGGAGCGTCCGAGCGTCTGCCGCTTCCCCTCCTCCCCTTACTTATAGCCTCGTGCGGCGAAGCCGAGGAGGCGAGGCATGGGGAGGAACGTGGGATTAACTGCGCCCACTCCCCTATGCCCCGCGATTACTGCGCCCTAACGGCGTGCGGAAACCACCGCCGGAAGACGTGCGGACAGCTTTGGGCCACAAAGAATCCGCGCCTGGGCCCAGGCGTAGGAGTGGTGGGCCCTCGGCCTGCGGCGACGTCTTGTCGCGCGCGTGGGTTGGCAGGCTCTTTTCAGCCAAGGGACGCCACGTGGTTCGCAGGCGGTGAGCGACCGGCCCGCGGCCCGGTGCACGCGCCAACAGACTCCCGCCTTCCGACTTTAAAAATTTCGCCAAGACGGCGCGCCCAACCGAAGCCGGCTCCCAGCTGCTGGCTCGTCAAGATAAGAAGTTGACCGAGCTTCTCGACCCCCTCTCAGCCTCGAAGCCCAACCAGCTTCGGGGACTACTGTCGGAGCAAATGGCCACGGGTAGCCTAACCGACTCCCCTTGGCTCTTCGAAAAATTATCAGACCATTCAAGCCTTCAAGCATACAAAGCATAGGGCCGCCTTCCCCCGGCCGGCTATCCCCAGGGCCGACTCCCAGAAGGCGACCCAGCCTCAGAAACCTCCCCCAAGAAAGATACGAGATAGCTGACTCCAGGGAGCCGGCCCTAAGAGGACCAACTCCCAGAAGCCGGCCATGAAGAAAGCCGACTCCCAGAAGCCGGCCATGAAGAAAGCCGGCTCCCAGAAGGCGGCCAAGACTGCACCCACTAAGACTGTACCCACATAACGGCGATAGGATGGGGTGTGGCCGCAGTACAACCCACTGCCCCCAAATCCCGAAACAGGCATGGCCACAGGGCGCCGTACGGGCCAGCCATCCCCCGTCCGGCGCGGCACTATAGCCGTGTTGGCCTCGATGTCACCCACGACAGGCGCCAGTATGGCCCGTAGGCGGCGGGCCCCTTTTGCCAGAGAGACACCCGAAGGTGGCCTGGCCTCCTCTAGTCGGCCAGGGGTGTGGCCGGCTCCCAATAGCCGGCTACCTCCCTCCATCGAAACATGTGCCTCATTAAGGGGACAAGACGAGGTAAGACTACTGTGAGAGCCCGCAAGGCGGAGACACTGTAGCCACACTTACCTCAACAAAGCTCTCGTCATCAGAGGCGAGGCAACAGTAACCAGCCGCTGACAAAGCCCCCAAGCGGTGGGGCCGGCCTGTCGGCCAAGAGGCCGGCAGCCGGCGGGACCCACAAGTCGGTGGGCCCAAATGCCGGCGGAGAAGCCGGCGTGCATAGGCGCTGACTGCTGGGACCCGCGCCCAGCCGGATTACCATTGTACCCCTGGGGGGTAGGCCTATATAAACCCCCCCGGACACCCATGCAAAGGGTTGATCTCATAGAATTCCACACACCACATAGAGAGAAAAGGAGAGCTAGCCTTGCCCTTCTTCTTCCTCTAGCCAAACAGCTCCAGGAGCGCTTGTAGCTACTTGTATTGATCTAGTGACCATGCGGAGACCCCGCAGAGCAGGACTAGGGGTGTTATCTCCACGGAGAGCCCCGAACCTGGGTAAGATCCGCCGGCGTGCATGTCTTCGCCTCATCCCGTTTCCAGGCACCGGCGATGTTTTACTGGCTCCCACTATGATAAGCCATCCTTTGGCATATGTTGCAACTACCACCCGACACGCGGGATCGTTCGTATCCAGTTTCAACTAATTTTGGACCGTGCTAGCGGGAAGGTCATGCGAGACTTTGTACACGGGGCACGCGTCAGCAGTTAATAACTGGTGTGTCCACCCCAGAAAAAAGATAATAACTCGGGATGATGCGCCGATAACTTGGACGTTGACACGGGCGCGGCCAATCATATGGGTGTAGTGGCGCGTTCACAAAAAAGTGATCAAACGCTCAGCCTATGTATTTCTTGTGTAAATAGATAATTTAGTGCAATTGGTTATTTACTTTAAACATAATGCATTGACGTGTTAGTGTAGAGGCGCAAAAAAAGAAATGGATATTGTAGTCCGCTACTTAAAAGTGTTACCTCATATGATTACATAGCCTCCATTTCATAAGTTGCGTATCCGTTGAACCGAACATCAAGATGCATTTGTATGAGTAGTTTATCTTGTGGGAGAAAAGGATGAACGAGGGAATGCCTTATTGGCAAATGCGGAGAGGGGTGTGGGTATCTTTTTGCAAAATTGCCACAGTTTCCTTCCTATCCGTCAGGTATAAATCGGATGGCCTATATTGCAGGATGGTAGGAACACCATCATCACCAACTCTGTTTTTTATAAGAGTAGGGATATGTAAGTGTCACTACCCCCCACCCCGACACACACACCCACACCCACACAACCACACACACACTTCCCAACACCGAAGGAGTAGGGTGACACCTCGATCTTGATACTAATCTATCGACTGGCTTCTCTCTCAAACACACACACACGCACACACACTACCCGACACCGAAGGAGTAGGGCGGCACCTCGATCTTGATAGTAATCTATCTACTCCTCTTTCAAACACACACACACACACACATACACACACACTCGCTAGTTGTGCCTATGTGCCTACTGCGTACACTCTCGATACGTCTTTCTCTCCCTCCCCCTCCCCCCCACCCCAACAATGATAGTAGAAGGGTGACAACTCAATCTGATCGTAATCTGTCATTTGATTTCTCTCTCAAACATTGTGTCTCTGTGCCTCGCTCAGTAGCCCCCTCGATATGTAGACTTCTCGCGCGCGCACAGCTGTAGTGACGATGACGCTGAACCCAGTGTGCCTCGTTTTTACCGGCCTCATGTGATAGTTTTCACCCTGTTTTCTGTTAATTAACAAGGCAACCTTTTCTTTGTTACTACTAGTGAATCTTAAATCATTCGGGGCAGGCATAGAATATATCACTTCAACCCAATTATTGCAGTAACTATTTTAAAAGAAACTAGCTAGATGCTCGTGCGTTGCACGGAACATCAAGATGCATTTGTATGAGTAGTTTATCTTGTGAGAGAAAATGATGAACGAGGGAAGTCCGTATTTGCGAACGTGGAGAGGGTTGTGGGTATATTATTGCAAAATTGCCATAGCTTTCTTCCTATCCGTTAGATATAAATCCGACGGCCTATATTGCAGGATGGCACGCACACCATCATCACCAACTCTGTTTTCTACTCCCTCCGTTCCTAAATATTTGTCTTTTTAGAGATTTCAACAAGTGACTACATACGGAGCAAAAATGAGTGAATCTACACTCTAAAATATGTCTACATACACATCCGTATGTGGTAGTCCATTTGAAATCCGAAAAAGACAAATATTTACGAACGGATGGAGTATAAGAGTAGACATGGAGATATATCAGCAGCATGGTCTACAACAAAAATTTGCTGGACTGTTTAGCGCCGGATGCTCGCAACGCGATGACATGAGTTCGAATTCTGTCTTTAACTTTATATTTTTATATTATATATTACTTATTTAATATATACTTCTTTCGTTACTGTACTGACAGTGGAACCCACATAGTACTTAGAATACAAGATTAAGGATGGACTTGTTTCTTTTTAACTTTCTGTACGAAGCTGTAGCCACCCTGCAAGTCACGTGTACACTGTACATGCAATTAACTTTTTATAGAGGGACAATCATACACGCAATTAAATCTATTATTTCCAGCATAAGAGCATCTCCAATGGCAGCCGGCAAATTTCCTCCCGTTTCCTTCCACGGAGGACGACATCAAACGCCAGCGGCATACATTTTCACAACTCTAACCAACCAGATGAAATTCATGCAAACAAGGACTGATTTCATATAAGCATGAAGGCTTTCGTATAAAAAAGCCGGATCTTCATATAAACATGATGGATTTCACTACATTTACATGAACTAAGCGGTGCCAATCCGGCTATCTTGGTATAATTAATACTCCCTCCGTCCGGAAATACTTGTCCTAGAAATGGATGTATCTAGACTTATTGTAGTTACAGATACATACAATTTATCCATTCTTAGAACAAAAATTTCCCGCCAGCTGGAAAGGGAGTACATAATCTAAATGGCCACCCGCGGATCCCTTTGTCTTCCTCATGTCCGGCAGACACTTTGCGGGGTCGATGAAGGTCCTTGGAAGAGACGAAGAAGCAAAGAAACCACCTGAATGCGCAGTTGTCGCCTCGGCGGTGGCCTTCATGGGACCCAAGTGGCGGCGCCCTCCCGTGTTCTACTTCTCCTCGATGATGGCGGCGGACACGGAGAAGCTGGCCACCGACTCGTCACTGTCCATGCACCCGGCTTCTGTCTCTGCCTGCATGGCGCTGCCGCAGGCACGGGAGGCACGGTACGACGCGGCACCGACGACACCCGTACCGGTGTGCTCGCCACCGTGCCGGCGTGGAGCAACTCGCCACTCCTCATCAAGCTGAACTGGAGCGGCGAGTTGCTGAACCATGCGCCTGCTTGGGGCGGCAACTGGCTCCGTCGGGCCAAGCAAGGTTGGTGAAGCACCGAGCGGCCTTGCCCGTATCCGGAGGGCTCGGCAGGCCACCCAGCTGGGTAATATGCCGGAGAACGGCTCCTCAGAAGCCATCGGAAGAGTGGAGAAAATGGTGAAGGTGGAGACGGGGGAGCGGCGGAGGGGTGCGATTCTTGCCCGCTATCTGTCTGGCCTCGTGTAAATAGAGGGCGGACGGTAGGAGCTTGGCCAGCGTCTGGCCTCGTTTAAACTGAGGGCGGACGGGAGGAGCTCGGCCGGTATTGCGTTTAATTCCGGCCCGCTCATGAACGGACATGTGGCCGGAGTAGGTTTCTCGATTTGCATGCGGGTTTAACGGAGGGGTTTGATGGAGGCGAGGAGGCGTGTTCAGCCGGGCGTGCAGCGGGCGGCGCAGTACTATTTGATTTGACAGCGGGCGGCGCAGTTCCCTGTACGTCTTTAATGCAGACGAGCGAGGGAGTAGCGGTTCCCGAAATGTTGAACGGCCAATTAACGCATGAGGGAATTAATGGGAGGAGGACCAGGAAAAGAGGCTGCACGATGTGAATGCAACGCAATTTGCCCTCATATAAAGGCGCCCCTCCATTCCAATGCATCTCCACATCGTACGCACCTAAGCATTTGCCTAAGCACCTACACTAAGTGCAAAAGAGCTCACTCCAGACCCATGGCGGCGATGCGCGCAAGCGGCCAGCGGCTGTGCCAGATGGTCCACGACGTCAGCCTGCGGCATGGCGCCGAGGATCGTCTCCAGACGGTGTTGGAGACCGGCTGGTGGATGGCCGCCGTCGACGCCAACTACGACTCTCAGTTGGACCAGATGATCATTGCCACCACCAACAAGTTCACTATCCTCAAGAAGCTCGTGGACGACATCGCCGTACTCCTCCAGCCCGCGCGCCCGGGCTCCTCATTGCCTACCACCCTAATCGGCCTCCATGGCCGGAACCTCTTTCAAGCACTGGTGGCCTTGCGACTGCCCGCCGACGCCACGAAGAATGTCCACCTGGAGGTCGCGCTCGCCGCGAGGCGCCTCGCCCTGCATGAATTCGTCGACCTACACATCCACGTGTACAAGAAAATCGTTTACATAGGTATCTACAAGCCCAGTGAGGATGCTACGACGTTGGCCTTCCTCAACCGGCTGGAAGCCTTGGATGCCTTTGCTGAGAAGCACCTCGACCTCGCCACAAAAACCGTCGCTCCTTAGCCGCCGATCGGTGGCCCGACGCACTAAGTTGAGGAGGAGGAGGTCATACGTTGATGGATGCATATTTCTTCTTGCCTTCTGTAACCACCACTACGATCGCATCATCATCGTGGCCTTAATTCTTATTGTGGTGTTGCATTCTCATTCCAGCCAATACCGACTTGTGCGATCCCTTTGCTTAATTATATGCATCACTGTAACTAGTACTCCATCCGTCAATTTATAAGTTGTTCTTACCTTTTTCATCAACTTCGTGCAACGCGCGGGCATCTTGCTAGAAACACTAGAACATGTCGGACCGCGTGTGACCAAACCGACGATGCGCCAACCTAGCTACTACGTACCCTGCTTATCTGGTGGAAATAGCCCCGCCCTAGCGTTTCCAATCGTTATTTCTATCTATCGATCGTGCCAAGGAGCAGAACCAAAATGTTACAATTTATACATGTTTCTCTACTCCTACTCCTATAAAAGACTCAGTTGGTGATGGTGGTGTGTCTGCCACCCGTCCTTTCTGACCATTAGATCTGCATCTAACGGCTGTGAGGTAAGTTGTGGCATTTTTGCAACAATAGCCCACTTCTCTGCTCCAATTTGCAGAAAACCCCTTATTATCTTGAAAGCAACCACATCCCTCCCTCACCTCATCAAAACAGTCTGAGAAATATATACTCCTATAAAAGACTCAGTTGGTGATGGTGGTGTGTCTGCCATCCGTCGTTTCTGACCATTAGATCTGCATCTAATGGCTGTGAGGTAAGTTGTGGCATTTTTGCAACAATAGCCCACTTCTCTGCTCCAATTTGCAGAAAACCCATTATTAACTTGAAAGAAACCACATCCCTCCCTCACCTCATCAAAACAGCCTGAGAAATATATTTTGAGTGAAAAGTACTCCCTCCATTCCAAAATATTTGTCTTTCTAAAGATTTCAATAAGTGACTACATACGGAGCAAAATGAGTGAATCTACACTTCAAAATATGTCTATATAATCCGTATGTGATAGTCCATTTGAAATCTCTAAAAAGTCAAATATTTAGGAATGGAGGGAGTAATATATTAGGAGTATATCAAAACAAGAGTGATTTCTTTCAAGTTTTTGAACAAGTACTACTATTCTACTACTTTGGATCCGTCGCAACGCATGGGCACATTGCTAGTAAAAGGAAAAGGCATGTCGCGTTCGCATTGCACTCCCCCCCCCCCCACACGCCCGGGAATCGGGAGTACTCCACGGCCCGTCCGGCACGACACATAGCTTAGGGAAGGCGTGTTGCCTAGCATTTTCACTTTCATGTGGGACCGCCGTTGAGCAAATCGACTATTGGCAAACCGCACCCCGCCCATCGCCGGGTTGGAAAACAGAAACGAGGGGAAGATCTAGCTGTAGCACGGATGCCAAGAAATTTGGTGTCAGATGGGGCTCGTTGATAGAGTAGGAGCATTCCGTACTACTCTGCTCCTACTAGTGCCAAGTTTGTACTATACAACTAGTACTACCACTATACAACTAGTAGGTACGTGTACGGCACAACATCGTAGGAACAAAAAACGGGAAGATCTTGTTTTGGGTGATTTATCTTTTTTCTGTCAATGTAGTATGAATAATATGATGTGGGGGGCACCCATGAAGCTTATGTGGCCTGGTTGCATGGCTACGAAGGTTTAGAGAAAAATAAATAGATAATGTGTTTAGAGTGCACTCCACTAAACAGATATACTTTGGATCCATTGCAACGGGCCGATACATCTATATCTATACCCCCTATATAGTGTGTGAATCACTTTGAAAGTTCGTCGTTGGATGAAGCCAATCCGACGGTACAAAGATGGCAAATCCGAGCACTACTGGCCGTTGGATATCATCTACATTCCACCAGATTCTGCCACATGTAGAATCTAGAAGACTCCATGGTTGAAATTCTTTCATGACTAACTTTGCCACAACTAAGCTTAGGCAAAGTGTGTCCGAAACAAAAAATGTGGCTAACAAAATGGCCACCACAAGTGTGGCAATATTTGGCAAGAAGTTGAGTCTATGACATGTGGACCATGTAGCTAGAAAAGTGTGGCAAGCCACAAGTGTAGCAATGAACCAAACACATGCCTAGTGTGTTTGGTAGGGTGTATGAAGGGTGCATGATCCCAAGAGTTCCCTTCTCGACCCATTTTTGGGTGTTTGGTAGAGTGTATGGAGGGTGCATGAGTCCACACTAGATTAGCACAAATACACTAGAAGCACGCATGAAGAGAGCATACATGAAGAGGGGTGTTGAGTTGAGCATGCATGAAGAGGGAACAACTATGCTGAGACGAGAACGCAACCAAACACACTTGTGGCACGCCGTGGCAACCTTAGGCTGCAAACCTAACCATAACTTTGAAAGTTGGTCATTGGATGAAGCCAATCCAATGGTACAAAGATGGCAAATCCGAGCACTACTGGCCGTTGGATATCATCTACATTCCACCAGATTCTGCCACATGTAGAATCTAGAAGACTCCATGGTTGAACTTCATTCATGACTAACTTTGCCACAATTAAGCTTAGGCAAAGTGTGTCTGCCACAAAAAATGTGGTAACAAAATGGCCACCACAAGTGTGGTAAGATTTGGCAAGAAGTTGAGTCTATGACATGTGGACCATGTAGCTAGAAAAGTGTGGCAAGACACAAGTGTAGCAATGAACCAAACACATGCCGGCACGCCTAAGCTTAGGCGTGGCAACCTTAGGCTGCAAACCAAACCATAACTTTGAAAGTTGGTCGTTGGATGAAGCCAATCCGACGGTACAAAGATGGCAACTCCGAGCACTACTAGCCGTTGGATATCATCTACATTCCACCAGATTTTGCCACATGTAGAATCTAGAAGACTCCACATGTAGAAGCATAATGCACAAACCACCAGAATCTCATGCGTGCAATGCACGTGTACCTTAATAGTAGTTGGTAGTAGTAAGAAACAAATTCTGGGTTTGGCACGAGCTCGTACTGCGGGAGCACCACAAGGCCTGCCGCAGGAGTTACATTTCCCTCTCGGGGCCCACGAGACCGAACTTCAGTGGCTTAGTGCCCGGCCTATGAGTCAATGACATGCGGACCTTAAATGTGGCTGGCCCACATGTCATTTTCATGGTGGTGGTGTGGTTCGCCACTCACTCGTTCGAGATGAACCGGCCGATGGTGGCGTGGCCGTGGCGAGGGTGCCACAGATGGGCGTCGGGGTGTTATGAGGCGTAGATGGCCACACCAGCGGGTACTACCTGTAATACAGAAGTACTCCAGCTGAGGATTGATGCCCGGGACAAAATGTGTCACATCCGCTGGATGAAAATTCGATGGTGCGGGACGTGTGGTGTCATGGGTTCGTGCGGCGTCGTGGGAATCACAAGTGGCTGTGGTAGAAACTTGATGCTCGCCACATTTAAGGTGGCCCACATGTCATGCACACAAAGGCAGAGGGGCGGTTTGGCTGAGAGGGGTGAGGCGCACGTAGGGGGGCGTGGTGCCTTGGGTTGGAGCGGCGTCGTGGGAATCGTGAGTGGCAGTGGATGAAACGTGATGGTCGCCGTAGTTCAACTTCCACAGACAGGCTGTCATGTCTACGGACACATGCATTGCATACCGATCACTAGAAGGAGTAGTAGAGAAAGCTAGGCGGATAAATAGTTCCTTATAGTCAAGCAGACCCACGCTACTACTTGTTCCAAAGACATGCACACCATCGAAATAGTCCGTCTATATCAATATACATAGAGAGGGAATATTTTTTTTACAAGAGAGGAAATAGTTCATCCATCCATAATGCCCTGCTGCTGGTGCAGCATCTTCTTCTTCTTGTTCTCATTTTCTGTGGGAGACGGCTTTGCAACAAGCTCTCTGGACCTTGCAGCTATCTCGAAACTCACACGGGCATCGAGGGCAGCATATTTTATCCGCTCGTACATCAAGGGATAATTCTCCCATCCAGACGACATTAATGCCAGCGTCTCGTCACCCTTCTGAAGATTTGTTCCTAGCACAAAATTTGCTATGTCGAATAGGGATGGTGTCGGTTTATCACAATCTTCTACAGGAATTTTTATTCTGGTTTGTAGGTCAGCGATGCTTTTCAAATCAAGGTTGTACGGCTCCAACTTCTGTTTGTCCCCTGCGATGGCTGCCCCACAGAAGTATATGTCCTCCCGAGACAAGAAATCTTGAAGCTCACCTGGTATGGAGGGCGCGTGTATGATGTGGTACACCAAAACATCATCTTCGAGGCACAGCTGAAGGACAGCGGCGCGTTGGATCTTCCCAGTGGCACGCTCCGTGTACTCTGCGTCGAGACCGATGACATTCATCTCCACCTTTTGGAGGGAGTTGGATACATTGTTGATCCACTTCCGAACAACCCTTGGGTGGTCGGTGACTGTGGCACCTATGCTCAACGAGCCTTCGACGAGGACATGTTGGATGCTAAAAACTGCATCTCGATCTCTTTCGCCATTTGGAACCGCTGGACCGGAGGGCTATGGTTTGGAGAATTAGGATTAGATGGCTAATCTAACTGAAGAAGATGATTATTTATAGGGGCTTCGGAATTACTCCAGGAGGATGTGAAGAGGTTAAAACAATGTGAATGCAGTGTGGTTTGGATGCAAATGAAGATCAAGGAGTAGTGAAAAAGCCGAGGAAAATCGGTTCCCGATGGAGAAGTAAATGGGAGAAGTTATGCGCATGCATGAGGAGAGGTGCGGTGGTTTGACTGCTGCATGCAATGGATTGGACGGGCTCTTCGGTTGCCTTTTCTTTCTCCCACGCGCACAGAGTGGCCCACTTGCATGCTGCAGTTTATTGGCTGGAGTCGGGCTGCAGCTGCTCATGCATACACTAATTAATGTTGTGAATGCGGGGCATGGAGGGAAATGGGCGCATGCAAAAGGGTATATACGCAGACTAATTAGAGAAATACTGAAAAAGTTATGCGCAGACAAAAGAGGACCGGAAGGAGTACTACTCATGTTCCTACTACGGTTAAGGAATATGCGGTTATCCTCAAAAAAGAAAAGTCCTTCTTCATGCTTCCGCATGCACGAGAATTTGGTTCTGCTCGCAATATGGATGATAGCTGGAGGATGAAGTGAACCCAGAGGCATGCTAGCACGGGAGTGTACTCATGTTCCTACTACTCCTACTAGGTAGTAGTACAACTGTGGTACACTTGATGGTCAAAATACTATTATTCATCCAGTCCTCACAGTGAAGTGACAAGACCCTACCCCCGAGGTGACACCAGTCTAGGCGGCGTGTCTGAGTTACCAAAGTCAGCCTCACCTTGTGCACTGTGCAGTCACTGTCACCGTCGTTGTATAGCATGCCTCGCCTCGTCTCCCTCTCCCCTAGCACCACTCCACCTCCATCTCCGTCTCGCCAGAGATCCCGAGGTCACTCTTCATTATCTCACTGTGCCCCCGCATACCCTCGCCTCACTTGCCTCCCCCAGTACCACTATTCCCTCGCTAACCGCTCCAGCACCGATAGCCTCCTCCCCCGTAAATCAAGCCCCCCAAAACCCCACCTTCCAAACTCCACCATGGCCGAACGCGAACCGCGCAGGATCCAGCCACGATTGGAGCTATCTCCCCAGTGACGTCCTCAACCTCTGTTGTTCGTGTATGGATATGTTGAGCGCCCTGTGGCTGGCTGCATGCTCAAGGGGCATGCACAGAGCCATCGTTGAAACGAGGCCTAAGCTTTTCAAGACACCCTGTTTGCTGCTATCTGGTCTTGCGAGATTGGCTCACCATGATACGGAGGTGTACATGATGCCCCTCGACTTCAATCCGATCTCCATTAGCCGAAACTTCTTTGCAGGTATGTAGTGGGTCGCCGTACATCATTTCCCTCGACTTCGATCCGATCACCATCGCCCGAAACTTCTTGGCAGGTATGTACTGGGTCGGCATGAACTCCCACTGGATGGCTGCCGTAAGAGAAGACGGTAAAAAGTTGGTGCTAGTGAACTTCCAGACCTCCCATGAGATTATCCTTCCTCCGTTGGATTATATAGAGTATTACCATCGTGGTCCTAGTCATCTAGATTACCGCGTCAGTTGGACAGACCTTGTTTTGCAGAAGATTGTCATCTGCCAAGTGCCCACACGACATGCGGATTACGTAGACTTCAAGCTAATTGCCTTGTTTGACAAGGGATTCACCTATCTTTACGCCGGTGCCTTCTATAGATGGAGACAACTCAGCTCGCAGTGGATCGTCGTCAAAGCTGATACACACTTCTGTGATGCTATTGAACACAATGGCATCATCTACGTGATCGACAAAGCAGATGGCACCACGTATTGCTGGGACGACGTGTGTAAGTTGTTTCCGTCTCATGTTAATCATGACGCCATGACACAGTTTGAACTTTTTGTGATGATTGGCATATCCCAGTTTGAGCAGAATTTGAGTAGAACTATGGCAATGTATTAGAGACATCGTAAATCAGCTATATTTGGAATGAGTTAATTCATGCGATTGTGATCATGTCATTACAGCCAATTTGTACCCCTGAATAATCAAACGGTTAGGAATATATGGATATTCTCCTTATTTTACAGTAATCTATATACTACTACTAAATATGAGTGTGTATCAATGGCCATTTTAGTTTCCTCATTTTCATGATGTAGAAACATGCACCACACTGTTGGTTTCATCTATATACTACTACTAAATATGAGTGTGCATATGAAGAACTCTATATTTGGAAGTAGTGAAATCCTGTAATGCTTACCATGTGTACATACCTATATTCGCCCTTCAGCAATCAATGGCTAGAATAATATCCTCACAAAAAATTGCCCATAGAACACGAGTATATAACAATGCATGGTCTGGTAATTACCTTGAAGAATTTGTTTGTGAGGACAGAACATGATTCCATAACATGCATGACATGGTAGTTTCGTGTGAAGAATCAATTGCGAGATAACATGAGTATAACCATGCATGGCACTTCTATATTTTCGAACCCAGTATAAATTTCCCTATATTTTCCTGCCAATTCCAACAGGGACATATCAATGCTGTTTCTTGCATTATCCTACTCATACTCTGAACAATGCCGATCTTACATTAACAATGCATGTCCTTTTTGATATGATGCAGTGTCCCTACAATTACTGCCCTTTGTAATCACACCACCTTTGCCAAAAACAGGGAAGCACAACTGGTTCCTCGCTCGATCAGACGACGGCAAAAGACTGATGATCATTCGGACACATGAGCCGGAAAAGTTATATTGCAAAAACCCCACTATATACAAGCACCGTGACATACGTGAGTATCCGGACAGTGGCTGTTATGTCTATGAGCAGGATACCAGCTTGTTGGGGCCTTCAGGATTTTTTAGTTGGAGGCGGCTAAACAGCCTTGGTTCACACTCTCTGTTTCTCAGACTCAATTATCCGATTAACCAGGAGATTACCGTTGGCAAGGACCTTGATGGCAGAGAGGCTCTGTTTACTATGGAAAATTGTGTCTACACAGCGAGCCCTAGGAGTTCGGGAGCAAACTCCCCTGATTGTCAACGATACAGCCTGCAGCCAAAAGAAGGTGAGAATGACAAAGGCATCCGGATTAACTTTGATCCTTGGATGTCTCAATTACGATAGGCAGTGATGTGGTTCAAGCCTTCAGGTTGATAGGTAATTGGGCTGTTGCGTCGAAAGGGTGGAGTACTGGTGTCTCCGGATCATTGGTCGCTGAAGCGGGGCTGCAAATTATGATGGTGTTGGATCATCTCTTCGAATGACTTTCTTGTCTTTGCTGCTTGTTCTGGATGGGTAGTTTTTTCTTTTGTTATGCATATTCCTTGTCATTTGGTCATCCTCGTCTATGTCACTCTTACTATGTAATAGTTGGCTCTGTTTAGAATGTCATTCTCGCCTGGATCACGAGAGTCTGAGCGCTGCAGATGGGTGCGTTTTGGTGGTGTAGCAAGACTTCTTATGAACTATCATGTCTTGCTGTTTATGTCAGTAGTAGTTACTAGTCAGTGTTTGAATGTTGTATATATCGTTGTTTCGAACTATTTATTGTCTCGAACTACTGGTGGGCTAAATGAGGGCATCACCATTCTCCAGTATTCAGAGTGTATCTCCTTTTTTCAAGTTATATAATTTGAGCTCAGTGTCTTTTCGATGATGTACACTTGTTTGGGCCAGTGAGGTGTCGTTGAATATGGGCCGAGTAGTAACGCAATGCCAAACAGGTCAATTATGAATCTCAGGCTGGGCTCTCAAAAGATCCTAAAAAAACAGGCCGGGCACTCCAAAAAAGAAAGAATAGGGACTCTTAGGCCGACATGTGGGCGCCGCCGGTGTTTTCGTGCGCTTGCGCACCGAGAGCATATTGGCGCGTGTTCGAAATTCAAGCTACCTTTTCATCCCCAATCTCCCGCCCCTCCCCCACCTCTAGAATCTCGATTCCTACTCCTGTTCCCCCAAATCCCCCTCCTGTACTCCCTGTACTCAAGCTCACTATCATGTCGCTGGTCAACGCGGATCTCCGAGCCGGAGATCCTAAGGTCCGTCCTGCCTTCGGTCGCTGCGTGCTGTCGCTCAACAGTGGCATGGCGGCGCTTGACGACCAGTTTGCCGGCAAAGTGCTGATGGTAACCATCAACGGCGACCGGCCTCCCATCTCGCTGGACGACCTTGTCAAAGCTCTTGGCATTGTGCACGGCATCCAAATAAGTGACTTGCTCGTCGAAGTCTGTCCGCCACCGGCTGATTTCTTTGTCAAGTTCCGGACAACTTTCGACTGCAGTCGTGTGTTTGAATCTTCCCGGCGTCTGTTCTGCGATGGCGCGCTGGTGAGCTTTGATCGATGGCACCCAGGATGGGGCTTGGTGCCCTCTGAGCTTGAGTTTTTAACAAAGCTTACCTTCCACGGCATGCCTCGACGTGCTTGGAACAGCGAGTCCATGAATGAGCTTATCAACGACCTTGGAGGTGAGCTCGTAAGTATGTTTGTTCCTCCAGACAGCTGGGCTCTGACGGTTATGGCATGGATGAAGAAGCCTTCCACCATACCAAAGGTGATTGGTGTTGAGATACCGGTGCAGGACCCGGGGTTGTACTATTCATCGCCACCAAGGCCGCCGCGGACCACGTTAGGGATGTACCTGTATCAAGTGTTCGTGCATGTTGAAGAAGTGGTCAATCCATCAATCGAAGTCTTGCCGCCGCCGCTGGTGCCAGGGTCCGTCGACGACGTCCATTACAGGAGTCAACGTCAGACTTTCCCCGTGTTGCTCGGAACGATGGATGGCATAGGGCCTACTCCATCGCGCGGCGGAGGCCACTGCTTCTTTGCGAGAAGAGGCAGGGCTGGCTGGCTGCCTGGACGTGCTCTAATTTGAGGTAACAACTGAATCTTGTTAGATACTATTTAAATCCGAGCTATGGGTGTGAAGCACTGATGTGCCAGTACATTTGATTGTGACCTGTTCTAATTTTGTACCTGAACTTTTTTTAGAAAGGGTTGTACGTCAACTTAATATGCTAGCAGAACTTATTGTGTTGTATGTCTGTTTTCTTTGCACATCATTCAAGATATTTCCCTGTCATTGATAAAGAAGATGAACCGTTATGTACGAGTTCGTTGGTTTCAACATAGCCCTACCCGTAGCGATCCACTGCTTCCATCCTGATTGTGACGCCTGCGTGAAATTTTTGTATGCAAGTTAAGTGTGCTATGATGTTCTATATGATTGTGTCAACTATATAAGTTTTTACTGAGCATCAGCAATGCATATGGCTGAAAGATGTATTTAGGAGCATCGACCGATGGGTCTCTCTCTCTCTCTTACACACATACACACACACGCGCGCGCACAAGTGGGACCCGTTGAATTATTTCTTTGCTCGTGACAGCTTTTAATTAGGTTCCACTGAAATCTAACTTTTTTCTTAAGTTATTAATTGAGCTCAGTGACTTCAAAAAGTTGTACAGAAGCCTTGTTTGGGCCTTTTCGGCGTCGCTGAATGTGGGCTGAGTAGCCATGTTAGGTTGTACTGTAGTACACAGGCCTTTTTTTCAACATCAGCAATGCAACTGGGCCGACAGTTGTACACAATATCCAGGTCAACTTGTTATTCTCCGCCCCGCTGGGCTGCAAACTTTCCTAGGAGGTATGCATTAGGCTTAACAAGAAAATGGACTTCAACTAAAAAAACAAGAAAATGGACTTTAAGAAATAATAAATGGGATGTAATTATAATAACTGGGCAGTAACTATAAAAAAATGTACCAAACACGTAATTAGTTTAAAAAATATATTATTTTCGGAATTTGAAAATTTAATTTCATTACTTGTTGCGCGCGCAATATTTTGTTGGATTTTAACGTAATACAACTTTATTTTGAAATTATATTTAATCTGACTAGAAATTTCGGATAAAAATATTTCGGATCCCATAAAAATGTGGGATTTTTTTTTGAATTCTGTTTTGAGCGGTTGGTTGAAATTATTAATCATTGTCCTAGCTAGAAAATGGGCTGTACTTTTAACAAACTATAAATGCGCTGTAGTAAATTCCATTAGAACTAAAAAATGGGCTGTACATTCTTACAAATTGCAAATGGGCTATATGTTCTCTGCCACACACTTGTGGGCCTTCTAAGTTGATGCGTCCCCTAAAAAAACTAAGTTGACGCGTATGCAAGGCTTTGTCAACAACACACGGTTCTGGCAGCTGTGGCCGTTGGATGTCCATCCAATGGATGTCGTGCTTCTTCTTCAATCTCGGATATTCTTGCTTCAGCCGCCCAAAAAATGATTCCTCCCCTGACATCTGGGGCGCACCGTTTCGGAGGCTGACCTGTGGGCCTACTAAGTTGACGCGTACCAAGGGCTTTGTCAACTTAGTCAATATAAACGATTCTAGCTGCAGTGACCGTACGATGTCCATCCAATGGCCACCCAAAGCAGCGCCGGTCGTGCCGCGTGCTCCTGCCTCCCGTGGCCGGCTGTGATGCCGCGGAGGCCTCACCGCCCCCTACTACTCCCACCGCTGGCTAGGCCATCCCTCTACTCACCCACACCCCCTGTTATTCCGCGGCGACGGCAGCCTCACACCGCAGCCGAACCAGTGAACCCTCGTACTCCTCTCCGCGCGGGCTTCCACTGCCGCGTCTTCCCCGGCTCCGCGTCGTCCCCTACCTAGGCCTCGCCGTCGTCCACCGCCCTGGTGCTCTCGGCGCGGCGTGGTCAACGTGGTCAAGGAACGGCCGCAGCAAGGAAATGCCTCCTTATTACGTGTAAAATAATTATTCCTCCACCTGACAGCGGGGACCCATCGGACAGGCCACCGTATTTCGCGAAAAAAACGTTTCCCCCTAACTGCTGGGACCCACTAGCTACATCTTCGCACGCAAGGAAGTGCGTCCGGACAAAAAAACGATTCGCCCCCCTGACTGCTGGGACCCACCAGCTACATCTTCGCATGCAAGGAAGTGCATGACAGTCGGGACCCACCTGGTCGAACCGTATGTAGCATTGTCATTCTGGTCGCGAACATGTACGTACATACTGGTCGATGTAGAGGCGCGCACGTGTCGTAGTAGAGGCGCGCACGTGTCGTAGTAGAGGCGCGCACGTAGCATGTACATGTACGTACAGCAGCCAGTGTGCAAGAAAGAAAATACGGCCACGTACGTACATACGGGCAGGGTCTCGAACGCCTACTCGCGCATACGTATGGCCAGGGCTCGTGTACATGGCTGGGTCGGAACGGAGAAACAGCGTCGTCGTCGTGTTCATGGGGAGCCAACCGGCTAGATCGGAACGGAATGCGTCGTCGTGTTCATCAGGAGGGCTTGGACGGAACAGCCGATGGAAACGAGGCCTGGCATACCGCAGAACGGAGGAAACGACCTTGTGTTTGACCGGCCACATTCGAAACGGGATCCTGTTCATCGGGAGGGGTCTGGCGTACCGCAAAACGGAGGAAACGGACCTCCTACGGTCGAAACGGGTGTCCTGTTGATCGGGAGGGGTGTGGCGTACCGCAAAATGGAGGAAACGGACTTGTGTTGGAGCGCTTCGGTCGAAACGGGGGTCCTGTTCATCGGGAGGTGTTGAGGATATAGACCTTGGAGTCACCCGCCAGGAGGGCCGGGTTACTCTAAGGGTCATTGCCAGAAGCCCGGAGCTAAGTTTCAAGATGATGGGCCAGAGATGGGCTGAGACCCGGATATGGCTTAAAGCCCGTAGTTACAATCATTGTTATAGTAGACTTGTAGTGTAAGGCAAGTATTATTTAGAGTCCGAGCCGGACGCTCTTATGAGCCGGCCGGGTCTCTAAGGGCTGCTGGGCGTCGGCCTCCCTATATAAAGGGAGGACCCGGCAGCGGTTTAAGGGCGACAACAATCTCATCGAGAGCCGGGCATAGCTGTTTAGCTCCCTGGCGATCGTAACCCTAATCAATAACACCTCAAACTGGACGTAGGCTTTTACCTTCACCGTAAGGGGCCGAACCAGTATAAATCCTCATGTTCCTTGTCCCGCATAACCCCTTCAAGCTTCCTAGTTGCGATGGCTCCACGACTAAGTCCTAGCTTGAGGACATCTGCCGTGACAATTCCACGACAGTTGGCGCCCACCGTGGGGCCAGCGCACGGTGGATTTGAGTTCTTGAAGGGCAGCTTCGAAGGGCTCAAGGGATATGCTGTGGGCCGGATGACCAAGAGTCGTCGCGGCAAGCTCTACATCGACGATGCGGACTGGGGCCCCGACGCCGGCTCAATCGAGTACGGGTACCGGGTCCCCTTTGGCGCAATTCATGTCTTCATTGGCAAGATTGGTGAGCCGGGCCCCGAGCCGGATCTCTGTGCCAACATCATTGAAACGGCTCAGCGCGCACAACCCGCCCGGGCCCGGCCTGCCTTAAGGCGCGCTTTTGTGGGATGCATCCATGGAGGGCCCTCTGACCCATCCGGGTCCGGTGACGAGGCGGCCGCCGGCTCTGACGGCGAGTCGGCCACTGATGAGTCAAACTCGTTGTACCAACTTCAAGATGGCAGGCTCATGGGTTGTGCCGACGGTGACAGTGTTCCGGACCTTCTCGAGCCACCAAGTCAGGTTGGGGTTTTTATGGCTGGTGCGCAGCCTGTTCAGAACCCTGCTGCTGGAGCGGGAAACCCGGTGCCCTCTCCGGCTCATGTGCTAATGGATCTCACGGACAAGATGACGGCCCTGTTAACCGCCACAGTTGACCCGGCGGATCAAGTTCAGCATGATGCGGAGGTGGCACAGCTAAAATTAGATCTGATAAAAGCTAAAGAGGATCTCGCAGCGGAAGGGATCAGGCTGGCTGCGGAGCGGGCGGCTCTCGACGCCCGGACTCAGCTGATTCAGGCGCAGTCCTTCCAACTCACGATGGATCAGAACGCGGCCAACGAGGTCATGAGAAGGAGGCATCAGAAGGCCCAGTCTCGACTCCCGCCGGTTTACGATCCACGCAATCTCTTCAACACGCCGGGTGCAGGGTCTAGTAACCCGCCCGGGGTCATTGCGCCCGGGTCTGGGCCCCTTATTCAGCCACGAGTGATGGGGCCTCCCCAGGTGCCCCCTGCCCCGCCTCGGTATGTGCCAATACCCCCGGGTCATTATGATAACCTGCTAGAGAACATGGTAGCTGCGGCAGCACGGCTGGCGGCTCTCCCCGTTGACGGCAATTCTCCGGCGGCCATCGAAACCCGTCGGGTCAGGGAACTCCTGCAGACGGCACTAGCACAGCAAGAGGCGTACTCCTATAGCCGCAACAGGATCCACTCGACCCCTCGTCCAGGCCAGAGCCCGAGTTACAGCCGGCACATGGTCTCAGCAACCGGTTCAAGTAATGTACGACGCCATGACCCGCCCCCTGGCCATGGCCCGGCTCATAATGGAGCCTTCTACGCAACAGACCGAGCGCGGCAAGAGGCGAGCAGGCGCCTCAATTGACGGCTTATCAGACCCCCCCGGCTTATCCGACGACGTCCGTTGATGTGGGAATTTCTACCAGGACCGGGGGTCTCCCTTGTTTGGTACCAGCCATACATAATGAACGTCTACCTAAGGACTTCAAGGGCCCTAGGAAGGTGCCTAACTATACAGCGGACTTACAGCCTGCAGCCTGGATTGAGAGTTATGAGATGGCTATGGAATTGCTGGAGGTCAGTGAGGCGGCCATGGCCAAATACTTCACCATGATGTTAGATGGAACTGCCCGCACGTGGTTGAAAGGGTTACCGCCGAACTCCATTGGGTCTTGGGCTGAGCTGAAAGCCCGGTTCATTCAAAACTTCAAAGATACCTGCAGGCAGTCTATGTCAATTGTGGATTTGACTAACTGTAAGCAGCAGGAGGGTGAGTCCACGACCCATTGGGTTCGCCGGGTCAAAGAGATCATACATTCATCAGATAAGATGGATGCCGGCTCTGCAGTCTTAATGTTGGAACAGAACTGTCGCTTTGTGCCCCTTAAGATGAAGCTTGGGCGGCTCAAGCGCGACTGCACCGATATGGGTACCCTAATGGCGGCTCTTGTCAAGTACGCCGATTCCGATGGTACCAAGGATCCCCCTTCAGACGATGAAAGGGCGGGGAAGGGAAAGAAGAATGGCAACGGCAAGGGTCCTCAGTTTAACCCGGGGAACCAAGGAGGAGGCAAGCGTAAGGCCGATGGCAGCCTAGAGTTTGTGGCCAACGCCAACTCCCAAGGTAATAACCAGCGACGCAAGGGGAGGCCCCCTCCCCGAGGCGGCGGGTCAGGTCCAACGCTGGAGCAGCTATTAAATGAACCTTGTCCAAGGCATGGCTCTAGAGAGAAGCCAGCAACTCACTTGTGGAAGGATTGCGCGATCATGAAGGCCTTTAAGAGTTACAATGGCCCGGGCGGCGGCTCGGGCGCCGGCGGCTTTCATGGCCCGGGCGGCGGCTCAAATTCCGGTCCTCAGAACGGTCAAGGGGGCTTTAATCAACAGTCTGGTCAGGGCCATCAACAGCAGCAGGGGGGTTATCAGACCAACCCAAAGCAGCTTAGCGGTGGACAGTATCATGTGTTCACTACTAGTTTGTGCAAACGAGACGAGATACTTCACAAGAGGGCTGTTAATGCTGTTGAGCCGGCGGTTCCACGTTACTTGCGGTGGTCTGAGCAGCCTATAGTGTGGAGTAGGGAGGATCACCCTCCCCGGGTGGATAACCCGGGCCACTTGGCCTTAGTGGTGGCTCCTCAGGTGGGAGGCTATAAGTTCACAAAGGTACTCATGGATGGAGGCAGCAGCATCAATATCCTCTATTATGAGACTTTTCGCCGTATGGGATTGGTTGATAAGAACCTCAGCCAGTCAAACACTATCTTCCATGGTGTGGTACCCGGTAAGTCGGCTTATCCAGTCGGCAAGATCGAATTGGAAGTGGCTTTTGGTGATGAGAACAACTACAGGGTGGAGAAGTTGACCTTTGAGGTGGTCAAGATAAGAAGCCCGTACCATGCTATATTTGGACGGCCGGCTTACGCCAAGTTCATGGCACGGCCGTGTTATGTGTACTTACAGCTCAAGATGCCGGGTCACAATGGGACCATTACGGTTCACGGCAGCCGGAAAGTGGCTCTAGAGTGTGAGGAAGGTGATGCGGCTTATGCAGAGTCTGTTTGTGCTACAGAGGAGTTGAAGTTTTACAAAGACAATGTTGACCCAACAGATATGACCTCTCTGAAAAAGCCAACAACGGAGAATGAACCAGCAATGAAATTTAAGTCAGCTGATGAGACTACACTTGTTGATTTTGTTCCAGGTGACTCGTCTCAGCAGTTTAGCATCAGTGCAAATCTAGACCCAAAATAGGAAAGCGCGCTCATCGAGTTCATCCGTGAGAATAGGGACATCTTCGCGTGGAAACCTTCTGTTATGCCAGGTGTACCTAGAGAACTCGTTGAGCACACTCTCAATGTTGATCCAAAATTTAAGCCGGTCAGACAGTTCCTTCGACGGTTTAACGAAGAGAGGCGGAAAGCTATTGGTGAAGAAGTGGCCCGGCTCTTGGCGGCCGGGTTCATTGTTGAGGTTTTTCACCCGGAGGGGTTGGCCAACCCGGTGCTTGTACTCAAGAAGAACGGCACCTGGCGGATGTGTGTGGACTACACGGATTTGAACAAGGCGTGTCCGGCTGATCCTTTTGCCCTCCCCCGTATTGATCAAATCATTGATGCTACGGCAGGTTGCGCATGCTTAAGTTTCTTGGATGCTTATTCCGGGTATCATCAGATTAAGATGGCAGTTAAGGACCAGGAGAAGACGGCGTTCATCACTCCCTTTGGAGCCTTCTGCTATGTGTCTATGCCCTTTGGACTCAAGTGTGCATAGGCGACTTACCAGCGTTGTGTACAGAATTGTCTTCATAAACAGATCGGGCGCAATGTTCACGCTTACGTGGACGATATTGTGGTTAAATCCATCAAGGAGGAAACCCTAATAGATGACTTAAGGGAAACCTTCGATAATCTCCGGGTCTACAAGATGATGCTTAACCCGGCCAAGTGTGTTTTTGGTGTTCCTGCGGGCAAGCTATTGGGCTTCTTGGTTTCTGACAGAGGCATTGAGGCTAACCCGGAGAAGATCAAGGCCATCACTTCCCTGGCTAAGCCGGCGTGTGTAAATGACGTTCAGCGTTTGGCGGGTCGCATCGTTGCTTTAAGCCGGTTTATAAGCCGTTTGGGTGAGAAGGCTATGCCTTTATATCAGTTGATGAAGAAAACTGATACCTTTGTCTGGAATGATGCAGCTAATACCGCTTTTGAGGATTTGAAAAAGCAGCTGGCAGAGCCCCCCGTCCTTGCTGCTCCGGTTGATAAGGAGCCCTTGCTACTGTATGTGGCGGCAAACGCACGGGCCGTCAGCATGGCTATTGTGGTGGAGCGCAAGGAGGCGGGTAAGGAGCATCCGGTTCAGCGGCCGGTTTATTATGTCAGCGAAGTGCTCATTGAGTCCAAGCAGCGGTACCCGCATTGGCAGAAGCTTGTGTATGGTGTGTTCATGGCGAGCCGGAAGCTTAAGCATTATTTTCAGGGTCATCCCATCACTGTGGTCAGTTCTGCCCCTCTTGGTGATATTATCCAGAACAGAGAGGCCACAGGGAGAATTGCTAAGTGGGCTATAGAACTTGGACCTCATGGTCTCAAATATGTGCCACGCACTGCTGTTAAATCTCAGGCTTTGGTGGATTTCATCAACGATTGGACAGAGTCACAAGTGCCTGAGCAAAAACCGGATAACACTTATTGGACTATCCACTTTGATGGGTCCAGACAGTTGGAGGGCCCGGGGGCTGGTGTTGTATTGGCTTCCCCTAAAGGTGACAAATTCCATTACGTGCTACGGTTCATTCCTTGCACTAACAATGCGGCTGAATACGAGGCTTTGCTCCACGGTCTTCGGGTGGCTAAGGAGATGAGCTTAAGCCGGGTAAGGTGCTTTGGTGACTCAGACTTGGTGGCTCAACAAGTATCAGGCACTTGGGACTCTAAGGATCCTCTCATGGCGGCTTATCGCCGCGAGGTTGATGCCATTGCTGGGCACTTTCAGGGATACCAAGTGGAGCACATTGATCGCAGGAAGAACGAGGCGGCTGATGCTTTAAGCCGGCTAGGCTCCCAGCGAAAACCGGTGCCGCCTAACACTTTCTTGGATGTCCTGTATAACCCGTCGGTTCGGTTGCCTACAGAGGAGGACTTGGCTATCCCTGACCCGGAGGCACGACTGGTGGCGGCTCTTCACGTCATACCAGACTGGACAATGCCGTATCTGGCTTATATAACCCGGGGAGAGTTGCCTGAGGATGAAACTTTGGCCAGACAAATCGCCCGGCGGGCTAAGTCAATGATCGTTATCGATGGCGAGTTGCATCATCGCAGTGTTTCAGGGACATTTCAGCGTTGTATCTCCCCTGAGGAAGGTCAAGAGATCTTGCGCGAGATCCATGAAGGGGATTGTGGCCATCATGCCGGTTCAAAATCTCTTGTGGCCAAGGCTTTCCATCATGGTTTTTATTGGCTGACGGCTCATGCTGATGCAGAGGACTTGGTCAGCAAATGCGATGGTTGCCAAAGGTTCTCACGACGGGCTCATGTGCCGGCTCAGGAGTTGAGGATGATCCCAATCACTTGGCCCTTTGCGGTCTGGGGGCTTGATATGGTTGGGCCTTTTAAACGGTCCAAGGATAAGAAGACCCACCTCTTGGTGGCCGTTGACAAATTCACGAAGTGGGTGGAGGCTGAGCCAGTTAGCAAGTGCGATGCAGCCACGGCGGTTCAATTTATGAAAAAGGTGATTTTCCGCTTCGGCTTTCCGCACAGCATCATAACTGACAATGGCACCAATTTATCCAAGGGCGCTATGGAAGAATTTTGTCAACGAGAGCATATCCGACTTGATGTTTCCTCAGTGGCTCATCCCCAATCCAATGGTCAAGCTGAGAGAGCTAACCAGGAGATTCTGAAGGGCATCAAGCCCCGGCTTTTGGTCCCTTTGCAACGGACGCCGGGTTGTTGGGTGGAGGAGTTGCCCTCCGTCTTATGGAGCATCAACACTACTCCTAACAGGTCTACAGGCTTCACGCCTTTCTTCATGGTTTATGGAGCAGAAGCAGTCCTCCCCAGTGACATCCGTCACGATTCACCTCGTGTGGCGGCTTATGTTGAGACGGATAATGAACAGGCGCGACAAGCTGCTCTAGACTTGTTGGATGAACAGCGTGAGGTGGCAGCAGCCCGTTCAGCGATTTACCAACAAGACCTGCGCCGTTATCATAGCCGCCGGGTCAAATCCCGGGTGTTCTAGGAAGGCGACCTTGTGCTCCGGCTCATCCAGGATCAAACAGATGCACACAAGTTATCCCCACCTTGGGAAGGGCCCTTTGTGGTCAGTAAGAACTTGCACAACGGGTCATATTACCTCATTGATATTCGGGAACATAAAGATTCGCGTAAATCTGAGGAGGAGACCCGTCGACCGTGGAATATAGCTCAGCTTCGGCCTTACTACACTTGAGCTGCCGGCTCTCGTGGTGTACATATTTATCTCAGACATGTATATATTATGATAAGCAATAAAGCAGGGCCTCTGTCCTTTTTTCTCCCCCAATTATGCGTGTGTTATTTTTTACATGCTGATTTAAAGGAGGATCCGGCTTATGATCGTATTTGAGTCCAGCCGTAAGCAGTAAGGTCACTTGGGGGCTTCCTGTTCAAACATGGGTCGTATTCGAACCAAAGAGAACATAGCTGTCGATACCCACTTGATTGGCAAAGTGCCGAGCTCGTTGGGAAGTTATCTTTGATCATATTTGAATCATAGTTTAACCCCTCTGAGAACCGACGTGGATCGTACTCGAATCAGCGTCGTTAAACAATTTTAAGAATCACTTGGGGGCTTCCTGTTCAAACATAGGTCGTATTCGAACGAAAGAGAACATAGCTGTCGGTACCCTCTTGATTGGCATCGCCACACCCACTGGGAGCTATATGATCGTATCCGAATCTTGGCTTAACCCCTTTTGGGCCGGGTCTCTGGTCGTATTCGAACTGGAAGCCCCTAAGTTCTGATTTATCACAAGTTTACTCTGATTATGACAAAGTGTGTATGGCCGGGTTTCACCTGCCGGCTTAATTTTGGTTTTATCTTGTTAATTGAACATCATGGATGTCATCAAGGCAAGTCAATTAGAGTTAAGATACCAACCGTGCTACCCGGGTTATTTAATCTGGAGGTATGCTTACAGGCCGTTAAGTGTGTTACCACGGCTATGTTCAGAGTGTAACTAAGGACCAGTCCTTTTTGATTCAAATTCCGGGTTATCCATCTCAAACACCTGTTTCTCAGGGTGGTAAGCCGCCTTGAGACTTGTGATTTGCCTTTCTATGCAGATTCTTAAAGGCACCTTTTAAGGATGAGAAGGACAAAGGGATAATTATGACCCGGAGGAACACCAAAAGGATAAGTTCAAGGGATTTCAGCATTCATTACACGCACGATGGCACGGCAGAGATAAATTGTTGCACCTATTCTATTACAGAATTCATCAAGTCTTAAGGATGGAGCGTTGTTCGGTGAACCGCCAGCCGCTTTATGATGCCTGTTGAGTTGAAGTTCCCGGCTCGTTCCTGTCTTCTGCTCCGGCTGATCCCAAGACCTCGAAGGTTGACGACTTCCAGTTGATGCCGCTGAGAGCTTCGAACTGGGCTTCTTCGTCAATTAACCCGGCCGGGTCAATCTCCGGGGCGAAGGTATGCTGACGAGCCGGAGGAATCAGATTGAGAGCTTCATAGCGAGGGGTTGGAATCCTCTGATTTTCTCCGCGTTGTACCCCGGCTGATACTTGGTTAAGTCGGTGTCATTCCCGATGATGGTGGCCACCGGGCGTACAACCTTCACACATGCCGCGAAGTCCTTCTGGTCGAAGGCTGAGCCGTCTTCTTTCAGGCTTGGGTAACCCAGGGCGATGTCTGCCGGGTCTAGCTCCGGCAGGAATGCTTTGGCCCGGCTCAGCGCGGCAATTGCTCCGGCTCTTGCGGAGGCTCGGCGTAGCTCCTGGATCCGCTGCGGCAGAACAGCGAGCCGGCGCAGGACTTCGGCTAGATGGGTTGGCACCTCGTTGGATAGGGCCACCACAGCTAAGGCGCGCTGTGACCCGGTGTAGAGTTGTTCCACCAGGGTGTACACGGCCTTTAACTTGGTGACCACGCTCTGATTGAGGTTGGCACTCCTGGGACCTGTTTAATAAAGATCAGATAAGCCGGTGACAAGGATGCATCATAACATATACAGACTTGATGAAAGCCGGCGAGGCGACTTACCGAAGATAGCAGCCACCATTTGGGAAACCTGGCGCTTTAGGCCGGAAAGTTCAGCGGTCTTCTCAGTGAGGGCCTTTTCCGCCTGTTCTGCCCGGGTCACCAGTGCAGCTTTCTCCTCAGCCCAGGCCTTCCGCTCAGCATCAAATTCGGTCTTCAGCTTCTCTTGAGCGGCGATGCTGGAGACAAACTTGGCGTTTGCCTTCCGGGTCTCCATCTCTTGTGTCTTTAGCCGGCTCTTGAGGTCCGCAAGGTCCGACTCTAATTTCTTGCCAACAGCCTGCATATATTTCCGGGTTATTAACAGTCATTCTATAAGTCCCAAGCGCTTTCCAAGCAAAGACACTTGGCACTTGGGGGCTAATGCATATTGAACGTATCTGTCTACGTACTGCCGGCTTAGTTGAGTAAGCCGGGACCTAAGTCTACAACATATTCAAGTATAAGTTGTCGACTTGGGGGCTAGCATGACAAGGGTCACTATGCAGAAAGTAAGAAGACAGCAGAAGAATACCTCAGATTTTTGTTGGATCTGGTTGACCATGGCGATCTCGGCGTCCCGGCTCTTGTGAACTTGGCTGATGTAGCCTGAGACGAGCTCTCCAATGCTCAAGTCGGTGTAGGTGGAGAGGTCCAGATTCACCTGGTGGGGTTGCAGCAACTCCCCCTTCGTGGAGCATTTGGCCAGCACGGTCAGCCTCCCCGGTTCAACATACTCCGTCCGGGTAATTACCACGTCCGGGTCGTTAGCTGGTGGGGCTGAGCCGGAGGCCTCCGGGTTAACTGACGCTTCGGTCGTTGTCTTGGTGGTCGGGGCAGGGGCTTCAGGCGCCGTGTCCATGGGAATGGTGGCTTCGGGGGCGGAGGCAGCTGGCGGCTCTTGAGCCGTCGCCGGTCCGGCACTCCGGCTGACCTGGTCTTCTTTGCTCTTTTGGTGAGCTTTGCCTGGGCACTGAAAAGGCAGAAATGTTAGGCATACAAAGAGTAAATACAGACAGATAATGTAAGGAGATTGTTATTACCCGGGTGCAGTCTTGAAGGCCGGCAGACTTGACTGCATGGAGTCACCCGAAGAGGGGGAGGTCTCCTGATAATTGGAGTCAGAAGAGTTGAGTGGCTGACGGATGACACCCGCCAACGGATGAAAAGGGTACAGGTGAGAAAAAACCTCAGTGCGACGCTTCCTTGTTGCGTCGGGTAACCCGGCGGAGAGGTCGGTGTCCTTGCGGGCCCGGGTGTGACGCCGGCTTTCGTGAACCTGCTGCTTCAAAAGAAATTGAGGGTCTTGATGATCTAATGGATGAGAAAAGCTTACTTTCCGGGTTACTCTTCGGACTTTCAGCTGTGGCAAAGGCTCCGAGTCGGAGGAAAGTGATGTAACCTCTTCAATCACCGGGTTACTGGCGCCGGTGTCATCCTGTCAATAAGCAAAATGTTGATAAGGCGGACAGCAGCAAACAACAAATATGGCAAGAGTTTAAAGGTTTAAGGGTTACCTCTGACTCGGAGCTGTCACTTAATTGCAGCAGCTCCGAAGCAGTGGGTCTGCTTCCCTTTTTGCGAGGGGCGGCTTTCTTGGCGGCTTTCTTCGCCTTCCTGGCCTTCTTGGCCGCCTCATGGTCATACTTGACCCGCCAGAATTTACCATCAGCCTGAGAAATACAGTAATGAACTCTTAAAATGGTTCAGAGCAAGGTGACATGTAAAAGAAGTTGAAAGGTGAAAGTCAGCGGCTTACCGCTGGGGCTCGATTGGTCTTGCAGAACGGGGCTAGCCCGGTCCTTCCACAGTCTGCCAGGCTCTCATTTAACAGAGCCTTGGTCTCTTCTTCGGCAACGTCTTCTGGAAGATCATTGCGAGTATGCCTATGCGGGTCATCCTTTCGCCCGGTGTACTCACACATTAAGCCGGGGCGGCGGCTCAATGGGATCACCCACCATGAGATCCAGACCCGGACCAGGTCAATTCCGTTCAGACCGTGGCCTAGCAGGGCCTTGATCTTATTGATCGTTGGAAGCAGAGGCTGGCGTTCCGCGGCAGTCAGTTTGTCGGATAGCGGATGAGTCAGCTCTAGGCGTGTTGGGCGAAAGCCGGGCAGCGGATTCTCATCAGCCGGGGACGTATCTTGGCAGTAGAACCAATCATATTCTAGTCCTTAGGGTGGCTCGGCGGCTTTGCGTAAGGGAACAGACAGTCCCTGCGCCGCTGGATGGAGATGCCGCCTAATTCCAGACTTGGCCTGTTGGCACACTCATTTTGGCGGTTTAAATAAAACAACTCTCTGAAGAGCAGCAGACTCGGCTCTTCTCCAAGATACACTTCGCAAAAGACTTGGAAGTTGCAGATGTTGGATATGGAGTTGGGTCCTATATCCTGAGGCCGAAGGTCAAAGAAGTTGAGCACGTCCCGGAAGAATTTTGAGCCGGGCGGTGCGAAGCCCCGGCTCATATGGTCTGCAAAGATCACTACCTCTCCGTCCCTCGGTTGTGGTCTTTCTTCGGACGGATCAGGGGCACGGTAGGACATCACTTCCTTCTTGGGCAGATACCCGGACTTAACGAAGTTGGCTAGGGTCTCGTCAGTGACGTTGGATCTCATCCAGTTGCAAGTGATGGGAGCCTTGGGAGGCATGGTGAAGGTTGGTGGTCTATGTTAAAGAGAAAAGTATCCGGGTTAATTATAAGCCGGAGATTTACTGTTCAAACTAAGGTGGCGGCTTATGAAGGGGACTAATGATATATATTCAGATACGGTGGGTTATCTAAGCCGTAGGGGCATTCAGAATAAGTTGGTCGTCTACGGCTTACCGCAGTTAAGCCGGAGGATTCTACAGAGCATGGTTCTCTTTAAACCGGAAAGTTCTACGGCGTGTGTTTTCTTTAAGTCGGAAATATAAGCCGCCAAGATTCAAGGGCTGCAGTTTTTACTAAGTGTGGTAAAACAGATTTCACATATTGCAGTAACTTTTTTGGATCAAAATGGTCGGGTGAAATGAAAATTTTCTAGACCTAAAAACAGAGGCAGGAGAAGTTCTTGAGGTGGAACATGGTTCTTATGCAGTAAAAAGAGGGTTTTTTGCAGGTGAAATGGATCTCAAACATCTACCGCACTAACTCTATGTGAGGTTAAAGATCAACCGAGTGCGGTGAGTACAAGAGCTACTGAGGTTTGCGGCAATGGTGATGAACGCGAAGAACACAAGATGAACCCTACAGTAGATCTATCTGACAGGGCAAAGGAGACTCACCGGAGTTGGAAAGAGCGGAGGTCGCTGCCGTGAATCTGGTCCGAATCAGGGTGATGCAGTGGCCGGGTTGATGAAGACCAGGGGCGCGACGGCGGCGGCAGTGGCGGAGCTCGGGCAGAGGGGCGACGGCGCGAGGAGGAAGAAGGAGAGCGTGAGAAGAAAGCGTTGGGCCGGCCTATTTATAAGGCAGAGTCATAAGTGGGCGCAAGATTCAAGGAGACCACGGCGTGGTTATCTCCCCCTCACGGCGCCTCGATTTTCAGAATGACAGTAAAAGCAAAGATCCGTTGTGGATCTGGCGGAGTAAAAAACGGACTTAATGGAGGATGATGTCACGGCGGATTATCCGGAGTCCAGAGGATGACGTCACTCCGGGTTATGGCCTTCACATGAATGGTAAGCCGGAGATTTTCTCTGTCGGCAGAGTTGAAGATTGACACGAGCCGGCTCAAGTCAATCTGGGGCCTAATGTTGAGGATATAGACCTTGGAGTCACCCGCCAGGAGGGCCGGGTTACTCTAAGGGTCATTGCCAGAAGCCCGGAGCTAAGTTTCCAGATGATGGGCCAGAGATGGGCTGAGACCCGGATATGGCTTAAAGCCCGTAGTTACAATCATTGTTATAGTAGACTTGTAGTGTAAGGCAAGTATTATTTAGAGTCCGAGCCGGACGCTCTTATGAGCCGGCCGGGTCTCTAAGGGCTGCTGGGCGTCGGCCTCCCTATATAAAGGGAGGACCCGGCAGCGGTTTAAGGGCGACAACAATCTCATCGAGAGCCGGGCATAGCTGTTTAGCTCCCTGGCGATCGTAACCCTAATCAATAACACCTCAAACTGGACGTAGGCTTTTACCTTCACCGTAAGGGGCCGAACCAGTATAAATCCTCGTGTTCCTTGTCCCGCATAACCCCTTCAAGCTTCCTAGTTGCGATGGCTCCACGACTAAGTCCTAGCTTGAGGACATCTGCCGTGACAATTCCACGACAGGAGGGGTGTGGCGTACCGCAAAACGGGACTCCATGGGCTGCAGTGCAATCGCTCGGGTTCAGTTAGAGCCCAACACCTCGCTCGGGTTCAGTTAGAGCCCAACGCCTCGCACACACGCGCGTACGTACGAGAGAAATGCGCATCGCTCGGCCCTCGACCACCCACCATAACCGGGGACTCCCCGATATTTTCCGCGCCCTCGCTTCTACCACGGTTTTTTCGTCATGCACAGCCCAAAGAATGTCATGCAGCTGCGTCTCCGGCCCGCCCAGGACGAAAAGCCCATTTTCTGTCATGATTTTTTGTCATAGACGTAGGACCCCACCACATCTATGATGATACCGGGTTTTGTCACAGTTATCGTCATAGAAGTGTCATAAGTATGATAGAAAAGATTTTCGTTCGGCCCAAAAAATGTCACGGTTGTGTCTTTTTTTGTAGTGTAATCTAGCAGTCAGCGCATCGGTTTCTTCAACGTCTTCATCATCATGCTTCCCAAGAGGAAGGGTATCATGGCGATTGGTACATTTGTGGCCGATCTGCCCGTACCAACACAGACGGGCGACGGGATGGACACGGGAGGAGGAGGAGGTAGAGATCATGAGCTTCCACGACGTTCTGGCGACCGGAGCCAGGCGAGCGGTATCGTCCGCGGTCGCAATGATGACCCGCGTACCGCTGGATCCAAGGACGGAGCCGTGCTACCTATGGGCGGCGCAGCGACCTCCAAGTGTGGAAAGGCGACTTCCAAGACACCTCCGCCGGCACATGCGCCTTGGTCTCCCCAGGTCCTGCGTGATGAGCAGCACCGCGACGTTGGTGACCCCAAGCGTCCCCATGGAAAGAGCTCTCAGCATCATTCCCGAGATGTGTGGAGCCAGCATGCTCGCCAAGATGCTGGTGGAAATGTATTCGCACGGCCGCGGGACCGTGATGGAGCTCCTTCTAACACGGTTAAGAGTCAGAGCACCTCACGTTCTTCGTGCCTATCGCTGCCACCTACACCGGTAGAAGCGTTGGCACGAGCGCAGCTACTCTTGGATTTTCCTCCCACTGCGGAGAAGCTCGAAGAATGGAGAGCTGCTATTCAGAACCTCATCGGTTTCGCCAATAGGGATGGGCAGCAGCATGCGGAGCCTTCGCGGTGGCGGTCCATCGAGTCGACGCGTGCTGATGGCGGAAAGATCAGAGGTGGTGCGACCACGGTGCACTCTCCTCCACCACGACAACAGTAGTCGCCAGTTCGGCGGGTCGATGCCCGCGATGACGGATCCACGGCGTCGTCTGATCCACGAACTCGCCGCAATCAACATCAAGTTCATCGGGAACGAGTCAAAGAAGATGCACGAACCACCATCGAGTGGCGACGGGAAGCGCGCCATCAATCTGACAGGCGTGCATGGCCCACTATAGACAAGCCTGTGCGGGGGGACTCTGGTGACTTACCTTACGAGGTGGGTTGTCCAGCTTTTACCCGTGAGCCGCAGCGAGCCCAGTGGCCCACTTCCCACACGTTCAAACCAGAGGTCCCGGAGAAAAACGATGGCAAGACTCACCCGTCAGAGTTCCTGAGCATCTACACCATCGCAGTTGTAACGCCCACGATGCGGCTATATCTCCCACGTGTCAAGGCACGACTTAGAGGCATAACCGCATTGTGGTTTTGTCGCAAGAAGGGTCATCTTCACACAATCCCATGTAATGAACAAGAATGGGATAACGAGAGTTGGCTTACAACCGCCACTTCACACAGAACATAAATATAACTCATACATCATCCGGAATACACACATAGACCGACTACGGTCAAGATCCAAATGAAAATAAGATAACCCCAAATGCTAGATCCCCGATCGTCCCAACTGGGCTCCACTACTGATCATCAGGAAAAGACACATAGTAACGACCACGTTCCTCATCGAACTCCCACTTGAGGTCGATCTCATCAATTGCACTGGCATCGTCGGCACCTGCAACTATTTTAGTAGAATCTGTAAGTCACGAGGACTCAGCAATCTCACACCCGCGAGATCAAGACTATATAAGCTTGTAGGAAAAGGTGGTGTAACGAGGTGGAGCTGCAGCAGGCAATAAGCATATATGGTGGCTAACATACGCAAAAGAGAGTGAGAAGAGAAGCAACGGAACGGTCGTCATCTAGCAATGACCAAGAAGTGATCCTGAACTCCTACTTACGTCATTCATAACTCAAACCGTGTTCACTTCTCGGACTCCGCCGAGAAGAAACCATCACGGTTACACACACGGTTGATGTATTTTAATTTGTTCAAGTGACAAGTTCTCTACAACCGGACATTAACAAATTCCCATCTGCCTCATAACCGTGGGCACGGCTTTTGAAAGATAATACCCTGTAGGGGTGTCCCAACTTAGCCCATCATAAGCTCTCACAGTCAACAAAGGATAAACCTTCTCCCAGGAAGACCCGATCAGTCTCGGAATCCCGATTTACAAGACATTTCGACAATGGTAAAACAAGACCAGCAAAGCCGCCCGAATGTGCCGACAAATCCTGATAGGAGCTGCACATATCTTGTTCTCGGGGCACACCGGATGAGCAGTCCGTACAACTAAAACCAATCCTCGAGTTTCCCCAAGGTGGCGCTGCAAAGGGCTCTAGTTTGGACCAGCACTCAGAGGAACACTGGCCCGGGGGTTTAAAATAAAGATGACCCTCGGGCTCTAGAAAACCTGGGCGAAAAAGGCTTAGGTGGCAAATGGTAAAACCAAGGTTGGGCCTTCCTGGAGGAGTTTTATTCAAGGTGAACGGTCAAGGGGGTCCCATACACCCAACCGCGTAAGGAACGCAAACTCAAGGAACATAATACCGGTATGACGGAAACTAGGGTGGCAAGAGTGGAACAAAACACCAGGCATAAGGCCGAGCCTTCCACCCTTTACCAAAATATATAGATGCATTAATATAATAAGAGATATTGTGATATCCTAAAATATCCATGTTCCAACATGGAACCAACTTCATCTTCACCTGCAACTAGCAACGCTATAAGAAGGGCTGAGCAAAAGCGGTAACTAAGCCAAACAACGGTTTGCTAGGAAAAGGATGGTTAGAGGCTGACATGGAAATATGGGAGGCATGATATAGCAAGTGGTAGGTAGCGGAGCATGGAAACAGAACGAACAACTAGCAAAGCAAAGATAGAAGTGATTTCGAGGGTATGGTCATCTTGCCTGCAAGGTTCTCACAGTTGTCGAAAGTTTGATCCTCGTAAGCGTACTCAACAGGTTCCTCGTTCACGAACTCATCTCCCGGCTCTACCCAAGACAAGAACACAAGCAATGGAACCACAATCAATCACGGGAAAAGCACAAGCAACATGATACAATACATGAATGATATGCAAGATATGATATGCGATGCATATGCGTGCTCCGGAAGGAAAATGATGAACAAGGCAGTAACTTGGCAAACCAAGCATGCCACTGGAAATATGAGATGGTTTCGGTCGAAATCGATATAAAGATCACCGGAAACGGATGCACGGTTTGCAAATGGCAAGCAAAACAAGAATGACACGAATCTGCGATTAACAGCATGATAACACTTAGAATGCAACAAGTAACAATGCTACAGCACTCCAACATAGCAACAAAGCATATAGCAGCAATCTACAGGAGATGCTTGACAAAAGATGAACACTGAGCTACGGCTAGATCACAACATAACAGGCTCAAACAAGCATGGCAAAAGTGTAAAAGATATCAGGTTCACAGACTTGGTGAAATTACTGGACATGCCTGAAACAGCATCAGGTAGCAATGTTCAGAGCATGAAATGTACATGCTACATTAACTTATCATGGCAAAACAAGGCATGGCAGTATTCTACTAAATTCATATGACAAAAGTCCCTTACTGACCATAAGCCAAAAAGGATCAGAAGATATGATGGCAACCATGTAAACAAAGCAAGTTCCGTTAACAGGTTCCAGACTTAACAGAAAACAGAGCATGACAGAAACAATAATATGAAGGCATCTTGGTGAGCTTGATGCACTCACCAAAAAGCAATGCATGACAAAACAAGGATACCTACATCAAGATGACATGTTTATAAAGCTATCCATGGCAAGAGCAAATACATAGCATGTATGAGACAACTACAACAAGCTTGGCAAAATTGAATAACACGTAAACAATCTGCCAGAAATATTTTATAGCAAAAGTAGAGCACGGTTGAGTCATGCTATGGCACTCCATAATTGCAAAGAAGGGAAGGAATGGATCAATTACAACAATATCTACAAAACATCTTTACTCAACATCTCCAAAATATGCATGGATCTCTCTGTAGCATCAAGTTTACATGGCAACAAAATAATAGCAGACAGACAGAAATTACGGTCCCTGAAATCAGAAACATTATGAAGCCTAGTTTGCATGCTTGTGCTAGTCACCACAGAGATCAAAAAAATACATGGTATACACTACTGGAAAGATGGCATGGCATACAACAAAACACATGTAGATCTCATGCCCATAAGATGCACAGATTAAATGATACAAAAATAACAAATCTCCAAGTTCTGCTAAGTAACAGCAGATAACAGCAACTAGTACTCTTGCACCAGAGATTTGGGCATCAAGATGGACTCTAATGAACATGGTGCAATTGTACAAAATGTAGAGCATCACGAGACAAACATTTTGATATATTACACACGCGAAACGGAGCTATATGCAGAGAGCTATGATGCGTTGAACAGGTACACATGATGTAAAAATAAAAGACAGTGATAAACGGGGGGAGGCAGAAAGTCAACCTCCCGTTGTCTTCCAGATCGGATCGGCCTCGGGGCTCGGGAACGAGCTCGCCGGAGCTGCAAGAGGAGGACGGCGAGGGGGAGGACGGCGGCCGGAGGGAGGCTGCGTCGGAGGGAGGTGGCGTTGGGCGTGGCGGCGGAGCCCGGC
>NC_057808.1:281126684-281289609 GCF_018294505.1 Triticum aestivum
GCCCACGATCCGACGTCTCAGATCGTGACCCAGCTGTCAGAGAACTCTCCGTTAGTGACTGGCAAAAATAAGCGCATAGGTTTGAGCTCGGCTCGGCTCAATCCCGCAACCCGCGGTGCGTCGTGACGAGGCGTGGCGTGGCGAGGCGGGCGGCGGAGGAGGAGTGCGCGAGGGCCTCTTCTCTTCTCAAGCTCCAATAGCATGTAGAAGAGAAACCCTTATAAGGAGGTCCAACTCCTCTTCCACTTCCGGGGTGGGACTAAACTTCCCACTACACCTAGTGCCATATAACCCACATGGGCCCTTAAAGATTTTTTAGAAATTGCTATAAGGGCCTAGAGCCCATCTCAAATTTCAGCAATCCCCCACCAGATCTCGAGGGCCCATTGTGTCCTCTGTTCCAATTACTGTTTCGATATACCAGTGTTTTAGTGAAGACCTGTTAAGGTTGAACTTCACCTAGAGCAAGTAGCTACACTCCTTCACAACTGAACAATGGACTATGCCTTGAATTGTCAGTTTGGCGTAAAGAAGTTTCACCACATGTCTTACTAGTACTAGGCTGCCGAAGGCTAACCCCTCGGGTGGAGCATATAAGTCACACTCCTGGCCTATTCATGAGCTTACAAGAGATCACCCCAATCTCATAGACTGTGACCAGCAGTCGGGCTCATATAGGTGTGTTCCTCCAAAGATCGCTCTGTAGGATAGCATCTTGCTTTCATAAGCTTTGGAACACATTAAGACAGTAGTCATCCTACCATACAGTATCGAGAGTATTGCATCTCCAACGGAGTGGGTTAGTATAGTTACTCTCCTCGGTTCACCACTGGCTTGTTTTCCCAGGTCCTACTTCACGGGATCTCCGATCACATAGGTTGGGTTACCACCATGGCAACTCATGTGGGTCTCATACCCATCTCCCTCGATGCATTATCTATCACAACACGTGATAGCCCTTTCGTAAAGGGATCTGCCAGACTCTTAGCCGTATGGACATAGTCCAACGCTATCACTCCGGAGTTTCTTAATTTTCTGACAACTTTTAATCTCATTCTTATCTGTTTGTTGGACTTCATGTTGTCCTTTGAACTCTTCACCTTGGTGACGACCGTCTGATTGTCACAGTTCATAAGGATAGCCGGAACCGGTTTATCAACCAATGGCAAGTCCATCAAAAGATCTCGAAGCCATCCTGCTTCAACACCAGATGTGTCTAATGCTGTTAATTCTGCTTCCATTGTCGATCTCGTTAAGATCGTTTGCTTGCAAGACTTCCAGCAAACAGCGCCACCTCCAAGAGTAAACATATACCCAGTTGTGGCCTTCATCTCATCAGCATCAGAGATCCAATTCACATCACTATACCCTTCAAGTACCGACGGGTCTCCAGTATAGTGAAGTTCATAGTTCATAGTACCTTTCAGATAGCGCATAACTCTTTCAACATCATGCCAATGTACATCACCCGGTTTGGAAACAAACCGGCTTAATTTGCTCATAGCAAACGCGATGTCAGGCCTTGTTGCGCTCGCTAGGTACATCAGTGAACCAATGATTTGAGAGTATCTCAATTGATCTTTAGCTGTGCTTTTGGACTTTCGAATCAACACGCTAGGATCATATGGTGTTTGAGATGGTGCACAGTCCGAATATCCAAAACGACTCAACACCTTCTCAACATAGTGGGATTGCAGAAGTGTAATGCCATCCTCATTATCTCTCAGTAGCTTGATGTTCAAGATAACATCAGCCACACCAAGGTCTTTCATCTCAAAGTTCTGAGATAGAAACGATTTGACCTCCTCAATGACTTTGAGGTTTGTTCCAAATATCAGCATGTCATCAACATACAAGCACAGTATAACTCCTTCGCCCCCACCATGGCGATAGTATACACATTTGTCAGCCTCATTAACAACGAAACCAACAGATGCCAGAG
This sequence comes from Triticum aestivum, assembly GCF_018294505.1. NCBI lineage: Eukaryota > Viridiplantae > Streptophyta > Magnoliopsida > Poales > Poaceae > Triticum > Triticum aestivum. Next base: position 281,128,627 of record NC_057808.1, read on the forward strand.
TTGTATTAAACTTATCATGCCATTGCTTAGGTTCTTGCTTCAGGCCATATAAAGATTTCAGCAACCTACACACCTTTCTTTCCTGACCATCTATCACAAAGCCATCTGGCTGTTGCATGTAGATTTCCTCGTTTAGCTCTCCATTCAAAAAAGCCGTCTTAACATCCATCTGATGGACGAGAAGACCATGTGAGGCCTCCAACGAGAGTAATACTCGAATGGTGGTCAGTCTAGCCACAGGTGAATAAGTATCGAAGAAATCTTCCTCTTCTTTCTGGTCATAGCCCTTGGCCACAAGCCTAGCCTTGTACTTTTCAATTGTACCATCGGGCCTAAGCTTCTTCTTGAACACCCACTTACATCCTAATGGTTTGCAACCATAGGGACGGTCAGTGATCTCCCATGTCCCGTTAGCCATGATGGAGTCCATCTCGCTACGGACCGCATCCTTCCAGTAATCAGCTTCTGGAGAGGCATACGCTTCTGAAATAGAAGTGGGAGTGTCATCCATGAGATACATGAAGAAATCATCACCACAGGTCTTTGCAGTCCTTTGTCTCTTGCCCCTACCAAGGGTTTCCTCGTCATCCTCCTCAGGATTTCCATCATGTGTTTGTTCATAATATTCCATAGGGATGGCAGGTTCAGGAGTCTCCTCGGATTCCAGTCTAGAAGTGATTTGCATATCTCTCATAGGAAAAATATCCTCGAAGAATGTAGCATCCTTAGACTCCATAATTGTACCGACCTTCTGGTCAGGTACCTCAGATTTCACTACTAGAAATCTATAGCCAACGCTGTTCTTAGCGTAGCCCAAATTAACGCAGTCCACAGTCTTGGGTCCAAGCTTACGCTTTTTGGGGATCGGCACATTGACTTATGCCAAACAGCCCCAAGTGCGCAAGTACGAAATTATTGTCCTTCTCTTCGCCCATTTCTCATAGGGAGTGATCTCATTATCCTTTGTCGGAACTTTATTCAGGACATGACATGCCGTCAATATAGCCTCCCCCCACTATGCCTTGGATAAACCCGATGTATCTAACATGGCGTTAACCAAATCAGTTAGAGTACGGTTTTTCCGCTCGGCAACCCCGTTTGACTGGGGTGAATAGGGAGGCGTCTTCTCATGAATAATGCCGTGTTCCGCACAAAAGGAATCAAACTCACTCAAGAAGTACTCTCCATCACGATCTGACCGGACTCGTTTAATTTTCTTTTCAAGTTGATTCTCAACTTCTGCCTTATAGATTTTAAAGTAGTGTAGAGCCTCATCTTTAGTATTTAACAGATACACATAGCAATATCTAGTGGAATCATCTATCAATGTCATGAAGTATTTCTTTCCACCTTTACTCAACACACCATTCATCTCACAAAGATCAGAATGTATGAGTTCTAATGGTGTCAAGTGTCTCTCCAACGCGGCCTTGTGAGGCTTGCGAGGTTGCTTAGCTTGCACACATGAAAGACACTTAGAACCTTTGGCTAAAGTGAAACTCGGGATTAAATCCAACTTGTCTAGCCGTGTCATAACACCGAAACTAATGTGACAAAGACGTGAATGCCAAACTTCCGATTCATTAACATTCGAATGAATATGGTTCACGACTTTATTACAAAAATCTGCAAGGGAAAGGCGGAACATCCCTCCGCTCTCATAACCTTTTCCAACAAAGAGTCCATATTTCGTAACAACTAATTTATTAGACTCAAAAACCAACTTAAACCCTTCTCTACATAGAAGGGAGCCACTAACGAGGTTCTTCTTGATGGCGGGGACATGCTGCATTCTTCAGCTGCACGATCCTTCCCGAAGTAAACTTCAGATCGAACGTGCCAACACCATGAACAGAAGCACTCGCGCCATTCCCCATCAATACGGACCTGTGACCTGTGACCTGGTAAGAAGTGAACAATGAAATGTCAGCACACACATGAACACCTGCACCTGTGTCCACCTACCAATCGGTAGGCTGAAACACTGAAAAAACAGTAAATAAATTACCGTACCCAGATGCACCATTCTCATTGTTGCCCACAATCATGTTGACAGACTTGGAGTCCTGTCCTGACTTCTTGTACTTGTTTGGGCACTTGTTGGCCCAATGTTCAACCGAACCACAAGTAAAGCAGCCCTCGTCCTTCTTGTTCTTCTTGAAGGTCTTCTTACCCTTCTTCTTAAAGTCAGTATTGTGTTGGACACCGTTCTTTCCCTTGGGTCCTCTGGTTCACCATGTTGGCAACAGAAGTTCCTTCGACCCCTTTTCCGTGGGAGTCCTTTGCCCTTGAATTCTGCTCGACACTCAGATGGCCAATGACATCCTCTACAGAGAATTCACGCCTCTGATGTTTTAGAGTGGTGGCAAAGTTCCTCCAGGAATTAGGGAGCTTAGCGATTATGCAGCCCGCGACAAACTTGCCCGGTAACTCGCACTTAAGAAGCTCAAGCTCCTTAACAATGCATATTATCTCATGAGCCTGCTCCAATACAGAACGGTTTTCAACCATCTTGTAATCGTGGAACTGCTAATTGCGGAAAGATCTACGTATAACGCAAGCGCGTAGGTGTGAGCTCGGCTTGGCTCAATCCCGCAACCCGCGGCGCTTCGTGACGAGGCTTGGCGAGGCGGGCGGCGGAGGAGGAGTGCGCGAGGGCCTCTTCTCTTCTCAAACTCCAATAGCATGTAGAAGAGAAACTCTTATAAGGAGGTCCAACTCCTCTTTCATTTCCGGGGTGGGACTAAACTTCCCACTACACCTAGTGTCATATAACCCACATGGGCCCTTAGAGATTTTTCAGAAATTGCTATAAGGGCCTAGAGCCCATCTCAAATTTCAGCACTTTTCACTGGTCTTGCTCTCTGTTTCGATCCAGAAAACAGCAGCAGAAATCAGAGATTTGGGGCCCCTAGCACGACACCTCACTGTCACTGCCGTGCCTTGTGCACATGCGTCTGTTCACTGGATCGTCCCGTGGTATAATAGCATGACAAGAAGACATGCAATCACCAGACAAATTACTGAACAAATTAGGAGCAACTGTACTCGCCATCAGTTACGTACGTACCCTGCATTTGGATGCCACGAACATCTTACAAGTTAGGGGCCGTTCGGAGGCCCTCCGCTCCGCGCCTTCTCTCCCGGAGCGGACGGAGCTGCGGTTAGAAATTTCAGAGCTGGCGAAACGGTGCTACCCAGCTCCGCGTATTTTGAGGAGCTGATGGATCCCCGAACGGGCCCTTACAATCACATCATATGTATACCCATTTTGTTGGAGATTATAACATGTAAATGATGTATGGCGGTTCGTAGATCTCGATCTAGTCCATCATGAGAGACAATACTGACAAGACAGCTCACCCAACTGCATTCTGATCTACGGCCAGCAATGCATGGGCACCGACGCATCAACCGCTCTTTCGTTCATGCAATGTAGACAAAGGTTCTCCGTTGTTTCTTGAGAGGCATCAACCAATTTTTTGTTCTACATTTAAGTGTAAATAATGGAATGCGACAATTAAAACCTGACGTGCACAGAAGCGCAATTGGATCGACAAATAATACACCTCATGTCCATTATCAAGGGCCAGCCAGGGGACCATGGACCCCCAAATCCCCAGTACCACAGACGCAATCCTACTGTTTTTGTATATAAACAACAAACCCGAACGTGCTGCATCAGCAGTGATACGGACTAGCAAGCGCTGTAGTCTTCCACTCATCCCGGCCATGGCTTGCTTCAAGCTCAACCCCACGTCCTTCGCGCTCGCCGCAGCCGTCGCCGTCATCCTGGCGGTGGCGGCGCCGCGGCCGGCGGCCGGGGCGTCGGCGCACCTGCACGTGTACATGCACGACGTGATGGGCGACAGCGCGATGATGGTGGTGCGCGGCCCGCGGGGCAACTTCGGCAACACGGTGGTGATGGACGACGTGCTGACGGAGGGCACGTCGGCGTCGTCGGCCGCCGTGGGGCGCGCGCAGGGGCAGTACATCGTCGCCTCCTCCAAGGGAGGGTTCGAGCTGATGGTGACCATGAACGTGGTGCTCACGTCGGGGACCTACGCGGGGAGCTCGGTGACCGTGATGGGGCGCGACGACACCGGCGTGGCGGTGCGCGAGCTGGCCGTTGTCGGCGGCACAGGGCAGTTCCGGATGGCGAAAGGCTACGTGCTGTGGAAAACCGTCCGCCCCGACCTGCTGGAGCTCGACATCTACGTCAACCCATGAGCCACTGCCCACTGCCCACTCGGCCGATTCAGCGTGCATGCGTCAGTGACCTGTGGCAGCATTACGTAAGTGTTGCGTGTGGTCGTTCAAAATAAAATGAGTGTTGCACCTTGTGTTACAAAGCGCTACGTGGATGTTTGTGATATTGTTTTTCGTGTTTCTTTTATCTTGTCATTCTTTTTGTTGGTCTTAGTGCAACGGATTATGAGCACATGTCATATGTGGATGCTGCTTGTTTGAATCAAATAAATATTTTGCAACTATACAATAATAATCAAACAAATAAATCATTGCTATTTTGAATTTTAATTCTCATATTATTACTCTAATTCATGTTTCATCCAATTAAATCTCATTTACTTCTATAAAGCATGGTGAGTACCCCGCCTCCTTGGGGCTTCGCCGCGCTAGAGTGCCATCCGCATTGTCCGTTTCAGCGCGCATCACGCCAATTTCTCCTAGGCACTCTTCGCGTCATCCGATCTTCATGGCTGCCCCGCACCCTGCCGGTTTTCCTCGGGGATCCACAACTTAGTGACATGATTGTGGATCATATTTCTATTCCTTCGGGTGAGTCGTGGACGTGTCTGGGGCCACCTTTTGGGTTATCATCGCACCCACAGGCGCCATATTGCGCGTTGCGTCGCACGCGGTAGGTGAGCCTAATCCATGTTATCAAAGCCGTTCGCCCCTATGGGGCTGCGTCGCTTGAGTGAGCCATGCACGCGGGTGCGCCCTTCTCGGGGTGAGCGTCGTTCGCCCTGCCGAGCTGTTTCGTTCGCCCGACCTGGGTACGAGCGGGGTGCATCATCGTTTGTTTCCCACTGGGCAGTTTTGTTCGCACGAGCCGGCTCGGGGTCTGAGCAAAGGAACCAGTCGTCGAGGCTGCCGTGAGGGGATGGACGGGGACGCTGCTCGGCTTTTGTGAGTCGGGGTGCTTCATGGGTGTTTCGATCTTTTATTAAGGCCGTTGCGTTTTTCTATAAGTTCGTTGTTTTATGCCGCACGTCGGACGCCATGCACACTGACATCCCTCTCACTTCGCTTTGCAGCTCCTACTTCGGAGGGTCATTTGCCCCGCTGACGACGCTCGACCACGTCTCCGGTCCCTCCCTTACACGGATGTATAGCCTGCCCTGTTCTCCGGCCTCAAGAAGCGTGTTGTTGTCGTCGGCCTGCATACAGTTTCTGTTTCGGGCCGGTAGCCCCTTCGCTCCATTGTTCATGCTCGTGTTCCTCCTTTTGTTTTTTGTTGTCATTTTTTATTGTCAAGGAGTATATCCGCTCGGCCATATGGCACTTGTGCCGCTCGTGTTGGGGAACGTAGTAATTTCAAAATTTTCCTACGCACACGCAACATCACGGTGATGCATAGCAACGAGAGGGGAGAGTGTTGTCTACGTACCCTCGTAGACCGTAAGCGGAAGCGTTATGACAACGCGGTTGATGTAGTCATACGTCTTCATGATCGACCGATCTTAGCACCGAAAGTACGGCACCTCCGCGATCTGCACACGTTCGGCTCGGTGACGTCCCACGAACTCATGATCCAGCAGAGTGTCGAGGGAGAGCTTCGTCAGCACGACAGCGTGATGACGGTGATGATGAAGCTACCGGCGCAGGGCTTCGCCTAAGCACTACGACGATATGACCGAGGTGGATTATGATGGAGGGGGGCACCGCACACGGCTAAGAGATCAATGATCAACTTGTGTGTCTATGGGGTGCCCCCTGGCCACACATATAAAGGATGGAGGGAGGAGGAGGCCGGCCCTCATAGGGCGCGCCCAAAGTGTGGAGTCCTACTAGGACTCCCTAGTCCTAGTAGGATCCCACCTCCCACATGGAATAGGAAAAAGGGAAGGGATAAGGAGAAGGAAGGAAGGGGGCGCCCCCTTTCCCTAGTCCAATTCGGACCAGTCCATGGGGAAAGGGCGCGGCCACCCTTGAGGCCTCTCTCTCCTTTCCCGTATGGCCCATTAAGGCCCAATATGAATTCCCGTAACTCTCCGGTACTCCGAAAAATACCCGAATCACTCGAAACTTTTCCGATGTCCGAATATAGCCTTCCAATATATCGATCTTTACGTCTCGACCATTTCGAGACTCCTCGTCATGTCCCCGATATCATCCGGGACTCCGAACAAACTTCGGTCACCAAATCACATAACTCATAATACAAATCGTACAGAACGTTAAGCGTGCGGACCCTACGGGTTCGAGAACTATGTAGACATGACCGAGACTCATCTCCGGTCAATAACCATTAGCGGAACCTGGATGCTCATATTGGTTCCTACATATTCTACGAAGATCTTGATCGGTCAAACTGCATAACAACATACATTGTTCCCTTTGTCAACGGTATGTTACTTGCCCGACATTCGATCGTCGGTATCTCAATACCTAGTTCAATCTCGTTACTGGCAAGTCTCTTTACTCGTTCCGTAATGCATCATCCCACAACTAACTCATTAGTCACAATGCTTGCAAGGCTTATAGTGATGTGCATTACCGAGAGGGCCCAGAGATACCTCTCCGATACACGGAGTGACAAATCCTAATCTCGATCTATGTCAACTCAACAAACACCATCGGAGACACCTGTAGAGCATCTTTATAATCACCCAGTTACATTGTGACGTTTTATAGCACACAAGGTGTTCCTCCGGTATTCGGGAGTTGCATAATCTCATAGTCCGAGGAACATGTATACGTCATGAAGAAAGCAGTAGCAATGAATCTGTAACGATCATAATGCTAAGCTAACGAATGGGTCTTGTCCATCACATCATTCTCCTAATGATGTGATCCCATTCATCAAATGACAACACATGTGTATGGTTAGGAAACATAACCATCTTTGATAAACGAGCTAGTCTAGTAGAGGCATACTAGGGAAACTTTGTTTTGTCTATGTATTCACACATGTACTAAGTTTCCGGTTAATACAATTCTAGCATGAATAATAAACATTTATCATGAAATAAAGAAATAAATAATAATTTTATTATTGCCTCTAGGGCATATTTCCTTCAGTCTCCCACTTGCACTAGAGTCAATAATCTAGTTCACATCGCCATGTGATTTAACACCAATAGTTCACATCACCATGTGATTAACACTCATAGTTCACATCGCCATGTGACCAACACTCAAAGGGTTTACTAGAGTCAGTAATCTTTGTTCACATCGCCATGTAATTGATACGTCTCCAACGTATTTATAATTTTTAATTGTTCCATGCTATTATATTATCTGTTTTGGATGTTCAATGGGCTTTATTATACACTTTTATATTATTTTTGGGACTAACCTATTAACCGGAGGCCCAGCCCAAATTGCTTTTTTTGCCTATTTCAGTGTTTCGAAGGAAAGGAATATCAAATGGAGTCCAAACGGAATGAAACCTTTGGGAACGTGATTTTCGGAACAAACATGATCCAGAGGACTTGGAGTGGACGTCAAGCAATCAACGAGGAGGCCACGAGGCAGGGAGGCGCGCCTGCCCCCATGGGCGCGCCCCCCACCCTCGTGGGACCCTCGTAGCTCTCCTGACCGACTTCTTTCGCCTATATATACTCATATACCCTGGAAACAACAGAAGAGGAGCCGAAACCCTATTTCCACCGTCGCAACCTTCTGTACCCGTGAGATCCCATCTTGGGGCCTTTTCCGGCGCTCCGGCGGAGGGCGCATTGATCACGGAGGGCTTCTACATCAACACCATAGCCTCTCCGATGATGTGTGAGTAGTTTACCTCAGACCTTCGGGTCCATAGTTATTAGCTAGATGGCTTCTTCTCTCTCTTTGGATCTCAATACAAAGTTCTCCTCGATTCTCTTAGAGATCTATTTGATGTAATCTTCTTTTGCGGTGTGTTTGTCGAGATCAGATGAATTGTGGGTTTATGATCAAGATTATCTATGAACAATATTTGAATCTCCTCTGAATTCTTTTATGTATGATTGGTTATCTTTGCAAGTCTCTTTGAATTATTAGTTTGGTTTGGCCTACTAGATTGATCTTTCTTGCAATGGGAGAAGTGCTTAGCTTTGGGTTCAATCTTGCGGTGCTCGATCCAAGTGACAGTAGGGGAAACGACACGTATTGTATTGTTGCCATCGAGGATAAAAAGATGGGGTTTATATCATATTGCTTGAGTTTATCCCTCTACATCATGTCATCTTGCTTAAAGCGTTACTCTGTTCTCATGAACTTAATACTCTAGATGCATGCTGGATAGCGGTCGATGTGTGGAGTAATAGTAGTAGATGCAGGCAGGAGTCGGTCTACTTGTCGCGGACGTGATGCCTATATACATGATCATACCTAGATATTGTCATAACTATGCTCAATTCTATCAATTGCTCGACAGTAATTTGTTCACCCACCATAATACTTATGCTATCTTAGAGAAGCCACTAGTGAAACCTATGGCCCTCGGGTCTATTTTCCATCATATTAATCTCCCAACAACTAGCAATTTCGGGCGCCGTTTATTTTGCTTTCTTTACTTTTAGTCTTTATCATAAAAATACCAAAAATATTATCTTATCATCTCTATCAGATCTCACTTTTGCAAGTGGCCCTGAAGGGATTGACAACCCCTTTATCGCGTTGGTTGCAAGGTTCTTATTTGTTTGTGTAGGTACGAGGGACTTGCGTGTGGCCTCCTACTGGATTGATACCTTGGTTCTCAAAAAACTGAGGGAAATACTTACGCTACTTTGCTGCATCACCCTTTCCTCTGCAAGGGAAAACCAAGCTGTGCTCAAGAGGTAGCAAGAAGGATTTCTGGCGCCGTTGCCGGGGAGTCTACGCACAAGTCAAGACATACCAAGTACCCATCACAAACTCTTATCCCTCGCATTACAATATTTGCCATTTGCCTCTCGTTTTCCTCTCCCCCACTTCACCCTTGCCGTTTTATTCGCCCTCTTTTCCCTTCGCCTCTTTATGCTTGCCTCTTATTTATTGTTGCCCTTATAACCTTGCCTAGATTTGGTGATCTTCACCTTAAAAGGTTGGAAGAGATTGAAAGCAACGTCGTAAGTTTTATGACTTTACAATTTGAGCACAATAATTTCTTTAGAAACGAGCTTAAGGAACAAAAATGCTTTATGAGTACATGAATAAGGAGCTTGATGATATATCTAAGGAATTCTATGGTTTGAAATCTTAGATTGCTCATTTTGAAAAATTAATTGCTGAAATTTTGGATAAGCAGGACACCTTAGTTAATAACATGGCCGCTAAACCGGAATTTTTTATGAGAATAAAGATGAAGATCTAAAAATTATTGATGTGTCCCCTATTAAATCTTTGTTTTGCAATATGAATCTTGATAATGATGGGACTGGAGATGAGTCAACTTTAGTTAAAAGGCGTCCCAATAATTCGGAGTTTTTAGATCTTGATGCGAAAATTGGTAAAAGTGGGATTGAAGAGGTCAAAACTTTAGATAGCATTGAACCCACTATTTTGGATTTCAAGGAATTTAACTATGATAATTGCTCTTTAATAGATTGTATTTCCTTGTTGCAATCCGTGCTAAATTCTCCTCATGCTTATAGTCAAAATAAAGCCTTTACTAAACATATCGTTGATGCTTTGATGCAATCTTATGAAGAAAAATTTGAGTTGGAAGTTTCTATTCCTAGAAAACTTTATGATGAGTGGGAACCTACAATTAAAATTAAAATTAAAGATCATGAATGCTATGCTTTGTGTGATTTGGGTGCTAGTGTTTCCACGATTCCAAAAACTTTGTGTGATTTGCTAGGTTTCCATGAATTTGATGATTGCTCTTTAAACTTGCACCTTGCGGATTCCACTATCAAGAAACCTATGGGAAGAATTAATGATGTTCTTATTATTGCAAATAGGAATTATGTGCCCGTAGATTTTATTGTTCTTGATATAGATTTCAATCCTTCATGTCCTATTATTCTTGGTAGACCTTTCCTTAGAACGATTGGTGCAATTATTGATATGAAGGAAGGGAATATTAGATTCCAATTTCCGTTAAGGAAAGGCAAGGAACACTTCCCTAGAAAGAAGATTAAATTACCTTATGAATCTATTATGAGAGCCACTTATGGGTTGCCTACCAAAGATGGCAATACCTAGATCTATTATTGCTTTTATGCCTAGCTAGGGGCGTTAAACGATAGCGCTTGTTGGGAGGCAACCCAATTTTATTTTTGTTTCTTTCTTTTTGGTTCTGTTTAGTAATAAATAATTCATCTAGCCTCTGGTTAGATGTGGTTTTGTGTTTTAAGATCTTCTTGGATGATAGTTATTTGATCTTGCTGAAAATTCCAGAAACTTTCTGTTCACGAAAACAATTGTGTAAAATCACCAGAACGTGATAAAATACTGATTCCAATTGCAGTAGACCAATAAACAAATTATCTCCTATTTTGGTAGATTTTTCTGAGTTCCAGAAGTTTGCGTTAGATACAGATTAATACAGACTATTCTATTTTTGACAAATTCTGTTTTTTTGTGTGTTGTTTGCTTATTTTGATGAATCTATGGCTAGTAAAAGAGCTTATGAACCATAGAGAAGTTGGAATACAGTAGGTTTAACACCAATATAAATAAAGAAGAGTTCAATATAGTACCTTATAGTAGTGGTTTGTTTTATTTCGCTAACGGAGCTTATGAGATTTTCTGTTGAGTTTTGTGTTGTGAAGTTTTCAAGTTTTGGGTAAAGATTTGATGGATTATGGAACAAAGAGTGGCAAGAGCCTAAGATTGGGGATGCCCAAGGCACCCCAAGGTAAAATTCAAGGACAACCAAAAGCCTAAGCTTGGGGATGCCCCGGAAGGCATCCCCTCTTTCGTCTTCGTCTATTGGTAACTTTATTTGGGGCTATATTTTTATTCACCACATGACATGTGTTTTGCTTGGAGCGTCTTGTATGATTTGAGTCTTTGCATTTTAGTTTACCACAATCATCCTTGTTGTACACACCCTTTTGGAGAGACACAGATGATTCGGAATTTATTAAAACACTCTATGTGCTTCACTTATATCTTTTGAGCTATATAGTTTTTGCTCTAGTGCTTCACTTATATCTTTTAGAGCACGGCGGTGTCTTAATTTTGTAGAAATTATTGATCTCTCATGCTTCACTTATATTATTTTGAGAGTCTTCTAGAACAACATGGTATTTTCTATGGTTATAAAAATTGGTCCTAGTATGATGGGTATAATAAAAACAATCATAGAAAGTGCATTAAACACTATGATCAATTTGATGCTTGATAATTGTTTTGAGATATAAAGGTGGTAATGTTAGAGTCATGCTAGTTGGGTAATTATGAAATTGAGAAATACTTGTGTTAAGGTTGGCAAGTCCCGTAGCATGCACGTATGGTAAAAGTTGTGTGACAAATTTGACGCATAAGGTGTTCTTTTATTGCTTTCCTTATGAGTGGCGGTCGGGGATGAGCGATGGTCTTTTCCTACCAATCTATCCCTCTAGGGGCATGCGTAGTAGTACTTTGCTTCGAGTGCTAATAAACTTTTGCAATAAGTATATGAGTTCTTTATGACCAATGTGTGTCCATGGATTATACGCACTCTCACCCTTCCACAATTTTCTAGCCTCTACGGTACCGTGCATTGCCCTTTCTCACCTTGAGAGTTGGTGCTAACTTCGCCGGTGCATCCAAACCCCATGATATGATACGCTCTATCACACATAAACCTCCTTATATCTTCCTCAAAACAGGCACCATACCTACCTATCATGGCATTTCCATAGCCATTCCGAGATATATTGCCATGCAACTTTCCACCGTTTCGTTTATCATGACACACTTCATCATTGTCATTTTGCTTTGCATGATCATGTAGTTGACATTGTATTTGTGGCAAAGCCACCATTCATAATTTTTCATACATGTCACTCTTGATTCATTGCATATCCCGGTACACCGCCGGAGGCATTCACATAGAGTCATATTTTGTTCTAAGTATTGAGTTGTAATTCTTGAGTTGTAAGTAATAAAAGTGTGATGATCATCATTATTAGAGCATTGTCCCATGTGAGGAAAGGATGATGGAGACTATGATTCCCCCACAAGTCGGGATGAAATTCCTGACTAAATAAATAAATAAAAAAGAGGCCAAAGAAAAAAAGAAAAAGGCCCAAGAAAAAGAAAAAAAGAGAAAAAATGAGAGAAAAAGAGAGAAGGGACAATGTTACTATCCTTTTTCCACACTTGTGCTTCAAAGTAGCACCGTGATCTTCATGATAGAGAGTCTCCTATGTTGTCACTTTCATATACTAGTGGGAATTTTTCATTATAGAACTTGGCTTGTATATTCCAATGATGGGCTTCCTCAAAATGTCCTAAGTCTTCGTGAGCAAGCAAGTTGGATGCACACCCACTTAGTTTCTTTTGTTGAGCTTTCATATATTTATAGCTCTAGTGCATCCGTTGCATGGCAATGCCTACTCCTCACATTGACATCAATTGATGGGCATCTCCATAGCCTATTGATTAACCGCGTCAATGTGAGACTTTCTACCTTTTTGTCTTCTCACATAACCCCCATCATTATACTTTATTCCACCCATAGTGCTATATCCATGGCTTGCGCTCATGTATTGCGTAAGGGTTGAAAAGGATGAAGCGCGTTAAAAACTATGAACCAATTGCTCGGCTTGTCATCGGGGTTATGCATGATGAGAACGTTTTATGTGACGAAATTGAAGCATGGCCTAACTATATGATTTTGTAGGGATAAGCTTTCTTTGGCTATGTTATTTTGATAAGACATGATTACTTGTTAGTATGCTTGAAGTATTACTATTTTTATGTCAATATGAACTTTTATTTTGAATCATTTGGATCTGAATATTCATGCCACAATTAAGAGAATTACATTGAAAATTATACTAAGTAGCATTCCACATCAAAAATTCTGTTTTTATCATTTACCTACTCGAGGACGAGTAGGAATTAAGCTTGGGGATGCTTGATACGTCTCCAACGTATCTATAATTTTTGATTGTTCCATGCTATTATATTATCTGTTTTGGATGTTCAATGGGCTTTATTATACACTTTTATATTATTTTTGGGACTAACCTATTAACCGGAGGCCTAGCCCAATTGATGTTTTTTTTGCCTATTTCAGTGTTTCGAAGGAAAGGAATATCAAACGGAGTCCAAACGGAATAAAACCTTCGGGAACGTGATTTTCGGAACAAACGTGATCCAGAGGACTTGGAGTGGACGTCAAGCAATCAACGAGGAGGACACGAGGCAGGGAGGCGCGCCTGCCCCCCTGGGCGCGCCCCCACCCTAGTGGGCCCCTCGTAGCTCTCCTGACCAACTTCTTTTGCCTATATATACTCATATACCCTGGAAACAATAGAAGAGGATCCGAAACCCTATTTCCACCGCCGCAACCTTCTGTACCCGTGAGATCCCATCTTGGGGCCTTTTCCGGTGCTCCGCCGGAGGGGGCATTGATCACGGGGGGCTTCTACATCAACACCATAGCCTCTCCGATGATGTGTGAGTAGTTTACCTCAGACCTTCGGGTCCATAGTGATTAGCTAGATGGCTTCTTCTCTCTCTTTGGATCTCAATACAAAGTTCTCCTCGATTCTCTTGGAGATCTATTTGATGTAATCTTTTTTTGCGGTGTGTTTGTCGAGATCCGATGAATTGTGGGTTTATGATCAAGATTATCTATGAACAATATTTGAATCTCCTCTGAATTCTTTTATGTATGATTGGTTATCTTTGCAAGTCTCTTCGAATTATCAGTTTGGTTTGGCCTACTAGATTGATCTTTCTTGCAATGGGAGAAGTGCTTAGCTTTGGGTTCAATCTTGCGGTGCTCGATCCCAGTGACAGTAGGGGAAACGACACGTATTGTATTGTTGCCCTCGAGGATAAAAAGATGGGGTTTATATCATATTGCTTGAGTTTATCCCTCTACATCATGTCATCTTGCTTAAAGCGTTACTCTGTTCTCATGAACTTAATACTCTAGATGCATGCTGGATAGCGGTCGATGTGTGGAGTAATAGTAGTAGATGCAGGCAGGAGTCGGTCTACTTGTCGCGGACGTGATGCCTATATACATGATCATACCTAGATATTGTCATAACTATGCTCAATTCTATCAATTGCTTGACAGTAATTTGTTCAACCACCATAATACTTATGCTATCTTAGAGAAGCCACTAGTGAAACCTATGGCCCCGGGTCTATTTTCCATCATATTAATCTCCCAACAACTAGCAATTTCTGGCGCCGTTTATTTTGCTTTCTTTACTTTTAGTCTTTATCATAAAAATACCAAAAATATTATCTTATCATCTCTATCATATCTCACTTTTGCAAGTGGCCGTGAAGGGATTGACAACCCCTTTATCGCGTTGGTTGCAAGGTTCTTATTTGTTTGTGTAGGTACGAGGGACTTGCGTGTTGCCTCCTACTAGATTGATACCTTGGTTCTCAAAAAACTGAGGGAAATACTTACGCTACTTTGCTGCATCACTCTTTCCTCTTCAAGGGAAAACCAACGTTGTGCTCAAGAGGTAGCAGTGATAAACACCCAAAGAGTACTAAGGTGTGATTATGTTTTGCTTGTGAGAGAAGTTTAGTCAACGGGTCTGCCATATTCAGATCCGAATGTATTTTGCAAATTTCTATGTCAACAATGCTCTGCACGGAGCTACTCTAGCTAATTGCTCCCACTTTCAATGTGTATCCAGATTGAGACTTAGAGTCATCTGGATCAGTGTCAAAACTTGCATCGACGTAACCCTTACGATGAACCTTTTGTCACCTCCGTAATCGAGAAACATATCCTTATTCCACTAAGGATAATTTTGACCGCTGTCCAGTGATCTACTTCTAGATCACTATTGTACTCCCTTGCCAAACTCAGTCTAGGGTATATAATAGATCTGGTACATAGCATGGCATACTTTGTAGAACCTACGGCGAGGCATAGGGATCGACTTTCATTCTCTTTCTATCGTCTGCCATGGTAGGGCTTTGAGTCTTACTCAATTTCACACCTTGCAACACAGGCAAGAAATCTTTCTTTGACTATTCCATTTTGAACTACTTCAAAATCTTGTCAAGGTATGTACTCATTGAAAAACTTATCAAGCATTTTGATCTATCTCTATAGATCTTGATGCTCAATATGTAAGCAGCTTTACCGAGGTCTTTCTTTGAAAAACTCCATTCAAACACTCCTTTATGCTTTCTAGAAAATCCTACATCATTTCCGATCAACAATATGTCTTTCACATATACTTATCAGAAAACTGTAGTGCTCCCACTCACTTTCTTATAAATACAGGCTTCACCGCAAGTCTGTATAAATCTATATGCTTTGATCAACTCATCAAAGCATATATTCCAACTCCGAGATGCTTTGCACAAGTCCATGGATGGATCGCTGGAGCTTGCACATTTTGTTAGCACCTTTAGGATCGACAAAACCTTCTGGTTGCATCATATACAACTCTTCTTTAAGAAATCCATTAAGGAATGTAGTTTTGCCACCCATTTGCCAGATTTCATAAAATGTGGCAATTTGCTAACATGATTCGGACAGACTTGAGCATCGCTACGAGTGAGAAAATCTCATCGTAGTCAACACCTTGAACTTTGTCAAAAACATTTTTCGACAAGTCTAGCTTTGTAGATAGTAACACTACTATCAGCGTCCATCTTCCTCTTGAAGATCCATTTATTTTCTATGGCTTGTCGATCATCGGGAAAGTCAACCAAAGTCCACACTTTGTTCTCATACATGGATCCCATCTCAGATTTCATGGCCTCAAGCCATTTCAGGGAATCTGGGCTCTAATCGTCGCTTCCTCATAGTTCGTAGGTTCGTCATGGTCAAGTAACATGAACTCCAGAATAGGATTACCGTACCACTCTGGTGCAGAACGTACTCTGGTTGACCTACGAGGTTCGGTAGTAACTTGATCTGAAGTTTCATGATCAGTATCATTAACTTCCTCACTAATTGGTGTAGAAATCACTCGAACTGATTTCTGTGATGAACTACTTTCCAATTCGGGACCAGGTACAATTACCTCATCAAGTTCTACTTTCCTCCCATTCACTTCTTTCGAGAGAAACTTCTTCTCTAGAAAGGATCCATTCTTAGGAATGAATATCTTGCCTTTGGATCTGTGATAGAAGGTGTACCCAACAGTTTCCTTTGGGTATCCTATGAAGACGCATTTCTCCGATTTGGGTTCGAGCTTATCAGGTTGAAACTATTTCACATAAGCATCGCAACCCCAAACTTTAAGAAACGACAACTTAGGTTTCTTGCCAAACCACAATTCATATGGTGTCGTCTCAACGGATTTAGATGATGCCCTATTTAACGTGAATGCAGCTGTCTGTAATGCATAATCCCAAAACGATAGTGGTAAATCGGTAACAGACATCATAGATCGCACCTTATCTAATAAAGTACAGTTATGATGTTCGGACACACCATTATGCTGTGGTGTTCCAGGTGGCGTGAGTTTGCGAAACTATTCCACATTGTTTCAAATGAAGACCAAACTTGTAACTCAAATATTCGTCTCCGCGATCAGATCGTAGAAACTTTATTTTCTTGTTATGATGATTTTCCACTTCACTCTGAAAATCTTTGAACTTTTCAAATGTTTCAGACTTATGTTTCATCAAGTAAATATACCCATATCTGCTCAAATCATCTGTGAAGGTCAGAAAATAACAATACCCGCCACGAGCCTCAACACTCATCGGACCGCATACATCAGTATGTATTATTTCCAACAAGTCTGTTGCTTGCTCCATTGTTCCAGAGAACGGAGTCTTAGTCATCTTGCCCATCACGCATGGTTCGCAAGCATCAAGTGATTCATAATCAAGTGATTCCAAAAGCCCATCAGCATGGAGTTTCTTCATGCGCTTTACACCAATATGACCTAAACGGCAGTGCCACAAATATGTTGCACTATCATTATTAACCTTGTATCTTTTGGCATCACTATTATGAATATGTGTATTATTACGATCGAGATTCAGTAAACCATTTACATTGGATGTATGACCATAGAAGGTTTTATTCATGTAAACAGAACAACAATTATTCTCTGACTTAAATGAATAACCGTATCACAATAAACATGATCAAATCATATTCATGCTCAACGCAAACACCAAATAACATTTATTTAGGTCCAACACCAATCCCGAAGGTATAGGGAGTGTGCGATGATGATCTTATCAACCTTGGAATCACTTCCAACACACATCGTCACTTCGCCCTCAACTAGTTTCTGTTCATTTTGCAACTCCCGTTTCGAGTTACTACTCTTTAGTAGCTGAACCAGTATCAAATACCGAGGGGTTGCTATAAACACTAGTAAAGTACACATCAATAACATGTATATCAAATATACCTTTATTCACTTTGCCATCCTTCTTATCCGCCAAGTATCTAGGGCAGTTCCACTTCCAGTGACCATTTCCTTTGTAGTAGAAGCACTTAGCTTTAGGCTTGGGTCTAGCTTTGGGCTTCATCACGGGAGTGGCAACTTGCTTGCCATTCTTCTTGAAGTTCCCTTTCTTTCCCTTGCACTTTTACTTGAAACTAGTGGTCTTTTCAACCATCAACACTATGTTTTTCTTGATGTCTACCTTCGCCGATTTCAGCATCGCGAAGAGCTCGGGGAATCGTTTTCGTCATCCCTTGCATATTATAGTTCATCACGAAGTTCCAGTAACTTGGTGATAGTGACTAGAGAACTTTGTCAATCACTATCTTATCTGGAAGATTAACTCCCACTTGATTTAAGCGATTGTAGTACTTAGACTTTCTGATCACATGCTTACTGGTTGAGCTATTCTCCTCCATCTTGTAGGCAAAGTACTTGTCAGAGGTCTCATACCTCTCGACTCGGGCATGAGTCTGAAATACCAATTTCAGCTCTTGGAACATCTCATATGCTCCATGACATTTCAAAACATTTTTGAAGTCCCGGTTCTAAGCCGTAAAGCATGGTGCACTAAACTATTAAGTAGTCATCATACCGAGCTTTGTCAAACGTTCATAACGTGTGCATCTGCTCCTGCAATAGGTCTGTCACCTAGCGGTGCATCAAGGACATAATTCTTCTGTGCAGCAATGAGGATAATCCTCAGATCACGGACCTAGTCGCATCATTGCTACTAACATTTTTCAACATAGTTTTTCTCTAGGAACATATCAAAAATAAAGGGGGAGCTACATCGCGAGCTATTAATCTACAACACAGACATGCAAAAACTATCAGGTACTAAGTTCATGATAAATTAAAGTTCAATTAATCATATTACTTAAGAACTCCCACTTAGATAGACATCCCTCTAGTCATCTAAGTGATCACGTGATCCATATCAACTAAACCATGTCCGATCATCACGTGAGATGGAGTAGTCTTCAATGGTGAACATCACTATGTTGATCATATCTACTATATGATTCACGCTCGACATTTCGGTCTCAGTGTTCCGAGGCCATATCTGCATATGCTAGGCTCGTCAAGTTTATCCCGAGTATTCTGCGTGTGCAAAACAGGCTTGCACCCGTTGTATGTGAACGTAGAGCTTATCACACTCGATCATCACGTGGTGTCTTAGCACGAAGAACTGTCGCAACGGTGCATACTCAGGGAGAACACTTATAACTTGAAATATTAGTAAGGGATCATCTTATAAAGCTACCGCCGAACTAAGCATGCAATCAAAATATGTGACATGATATGGCCATCATCATCTTGTGCCTTTGATCTCCATCTCCAAAGTACTGTCATGACCTCCATCGTTACCGGCATGACACCATGATCTCCATCATCTTGATCTCTATCAGCGTGTCGTCACATGGTCGTCTCGCCAACTATTGCTTTTTGCAACTATTGCTATCGCATAGCGATAAAGTAAAGCAATTACATGGCGCTTGCATCTTATGCAATAAAGAGACAATCATAAGGCTCCAGCCAGTTGCTGATAATTATGTTACAAAACATGATCATATCATACAATAAAATTTAGCATCATGTCTTGACCATATCACATCACAACATGCCCTGCAAAAACAAGTTAGACGTCCTCTACTTTGTTGTTGCAAGTTTTACGTGGCTGCTACGGGCTGAGCAAGAACCGTTCTTACCTACGCATCAAAACCACAACGATTTTTCGTCAAGTATGTGTTGTTTTAACCTTCAACAAGGACCGGTCGTAGCCACACTTGATTCAACTAAAGTTGGAGAAACAGACACCCAATAGCCACCTGTATGCGAAGCACGTCGGTAGAACCAGTCTCGCGTAAGCGTACGCGTAATGTCGGTCTGAGCCGCTTCATCCAACAATACCGCCGAATCAAAGTATGACATGCTGGTAAGCAGTATGACTATTATTGCCCACAACTCTTTGTGTTCTACTCGTGCATATAACATCTACGCATAAACCTGGCACGGATGCCACTGTTGGGGAACGTAGTAATTTCAAAATTTTCCTACGCACACGCAAGATCATGGTGATGCATAGCAACGAGAGGGGAGAGTGTTGTCCACGTACCCTCGTAGACCGTAAGCGGAAGTGTTATGACAACGCGGTTGATGTAGTCGTACGTCTTAACGATCGACCGATCTTAGCACCGAAAGTACAGCACCTCCGCGATCTGCACACATTCGGCTCGGTGACGTCCCACGAATTCATGATCCAGCAGAGTGTCGAGGGAGAGCTCCGTCAGCACGACAGCGTGATGACAGTGATGATGAAGCTACCGGCGCAGGGCTTCACCTATGCACTACAACGATATGACCGAGCTGGATTATGGTGAAGGGGGGCACCGCACACGGCTAAGAGATCAATGATCAACTTGTGTGTCTATGGGGTGCCCCCTGGCCACGTATATAAAGGATGGAGGGAGGAGGAGGCCGGCCCTCATAGGGTGCGCCCAAAGTGTGGAGTCCTACTAGGACTCCGTAGTCCTAGTAGGATTCCACCTCCCACATAGAATAGGAAAAAGGGAAGGGACAAGGAGAAGGAAGGAAGGGGGCGCCCCCTTTCCCTAGTCTAATTCGGACCAGTCCATGGAGAAGGGGCGCAACCACCCTTGAGGCCTTTCTCTCCTTTCCCGTATGGCCCATTAAGGCCCAATACGAATTCCCGTAACTCTCCGGTACTCCAAAAATACCTGAATAATTTGAAACCTTTCCGATGTCCGAATATAGCCTTCCAATATATCGATCTTTACGTCTCGACCATTTCAAGACTCCTCGTCATGTCCCCGATCTCATCCGGGACTCCGAACAAACTTCGGTCATCAAATCACATAACTCATAATACAAATCGTCACAGAACGTTAAGCGTGCGGACCCTACAGGTTCGAGAACTATGTAGACATGACCGAGACTCATCTCCGGTCAATAACCAATAGCGGAACCTGGATTCTCATATTGGTTCCTACATATTCTACGAAGATCTTTATCGGTCAACCTGCATAACAACATACGTTGTTCCCTTTGTCATCGGTATGTTACTTGCCCGAGATTCGATCGTCGGTATCTCAATACCTAGTTCAATCTCGTTACTGGCAAGTCTCTTTACTCGTTCCGTAATGCATCATCCCGCAACTAACTCATTAGTCACAATGCTTGCAAGGCTTATAGTGATGTGCATTACCGAGAGGGCCCAGAGATACCTCTCCGATACACGGAGTGACAAATCCTAATCTTGATCTATGCCAACTCAACAAACACCATTGGAGACACCTGTAGAGCATCTTTATAATCACCCAGTTACGTTGTGATGTTTGATAGCACACAAGGTGTTCCTACGGTATTCGGGAGTTGCATAATCTCATAGTCTGACGAACATGTATAAGTCATGAAGAAAGCAGTAGCAATGAAACTGTAATGATCATAATGGTAAGCTAACGAATTGGTCTTGTCCATCACATCATTCTCCTAATGATGTGATCCCGTTCATCAAATTACAACACATGTCTATGGTTAGGAAACATAACTATCTTTGATAAACGAGCTAGTCAAGTAGAGGCATACTAGGGACACTTTGTTTTGTCTATGTATTCACACATGTACTAAGTTTCCAGTTAATACAATTCTAGCATGAATAATAAACATTTATCATGAAATAAAGAAATAAATAATAATTTTATTATTGCCTCTAGGGCATATTTCCTTCAGCTCGACCCACTCGGAATACTCCCACACACTCTCCAAGAACTCTCTCTCGTCGCGTTCCTCTTCGTTTTTGCTGGGGAAGGGCCGGGAGGAGGCCACACTGGGCGCGGCATGGTCTCTGGAGGTGACTATGGCAGCAATGCTTTAGGCCATGTCTCGTTTGCTGACGCCGTCAGAATCTGATGGGGGTTTATATAGGTGCGAAGCATAATGGTGACGGGTTTTGGACGTTCAAGCAGCTCATCGATTGAAAACAGGTGAGCCGTGTCGGCTTGTCCTCGACGATGGCTATTATTCATTCGCATCCTACACTTAGTGTGGGTTGCGGTAAAGGATGGTCAAAGTTGGTGCATGTCGGTTCATAAAGGTGTGATGTACTTTGTTCTATGTACACACTCCGACACAATAATATTTTATCTCCTTGGAGAGCCTAAACCTAGGTAAATTATGTGTCCTTGTTATCATCGGCCCAAGACACCTAGCTTAGAACACCATATCGAGGGATCTGCCATATTTAGGTCTGAATGTCGTGGCCGATGCAGGTCCTGCTAGGTTATCGTCGCGGTTCAATGAGAATTTGAATCGACGCTCAGATGGGCTCCAACGCAATCTATCCACCAGGGGCGGATGTCCGTCTTCGGTGGCATCACCCTTGTCACCAATCCGACTGGCCACCTCGGCCAAGTCGAATCATTCGCTCTAGGCCAGATCGTAAGATGCAGCAACATGTCATGTTGTGTTTCAATATGTATGCAATTATGGAGTAAAAAGGAGGAAAACCAAAAAAATTGGGCACCAATTCTACACCATGTGTTAAAGCAACAACAACCGTGGTGCCCAAAAACCTTCTCTCTCTGATTATAGGGCATCAAAATGTACATCTATTGGAGTTGCTCTTATGAACTGTTGCTTAAGAGTCTGCCTCTCCCCCTCCCTACACCCTAATACTCGTTGTCGGTGTCAAAACCGGCGGATCTCGGGTAGGGGGTCCCGAACTGTGCGTCTAAGGTCGATGGTAATAGGGGACGAGGGACACAATGTTTACCCAGGTTCGGGCCCTCTCTATGGAGGTAATACCCTACTTCCTGCTTGATTGATCTTGATGAATATGAGTTGATCTACCACGAGATCGCAATGGCTAAAACCCTAGAAGTCTAGCCTGTATGACTATAATTGTATATGCCGATCCGGACTAAGCCCTCCGGTTTATATAGACACCGGAGGGGACTAGGGTTGTACAAATTCGGTTACAAAGAAAGGAATATTCATATTTGGTCGCCAAGCTTGCCTTCCACGCCAAGGAGAGTCCCATCCGGACACGGGTAGAGTCTCCGGTATTTGTATCTTCACAACCCAACAGTCCGGCCCATGTCCAACAGGCCGGACGCCCGAGGACCCCTTAGTCCAGGACTCCCTCAGTATCCCCTGAACCAGGCTTCAATGACGAGGTGTCCGATGCGTAGATTGTCTTCGGCATTGCAAGGCAGGTTCCCTTTTCCGAACACTCCAAGATAGTCTTCGGACGCAACGAACGTGTCCGGACCTGCAACACAAGTACCACACGCACAGCCGTAGAGAGTATAATATTTCACGAGTCCCATCTGCTGACAACTTTTTGCAAGATGACATCACGTCTGCCCGGTCATTATTTTGAACCGTTTTTGTCTGCCATTCCGCGTTTCGAGATGCGGTTTCCATTGGCACGTCTTGTCAAAGCAGAGATCATGTCCCCTTATCGTGGGATTCTCATCGCTGAGCTTCGGGAGGCTGGGTATCTGGCAAAAGAGATCGCCCACCGGCTTCCGGCCAAGGGGCAAGTCATCCCTACACCGAAGCCCAACGAGAGGGTGGTGTTCCTCCCTCATTTCGTCTGCGGGTTAGGGTTTCCACTCCATCCTTTCGTCCGCGGACTGATGTTCTATTACGGGCTAGATTTCCATGATCTAGCCCCGAACTCCTTCCTCAACATCTCGGCATTCATTGTCGTGTGTGAGGCTTTCCTCCGCATCCAGCCCCACTTCGGCCTGTGGCTCAAGATCTTCAACATGAAGCTGAAGGTGGTGGACGGCCAACACGCAGAGTGCGGAGGAGCCATGGTGAGCAAGATGCCCAACGTCATATGGCCCAAAGGCACATTTGTGGAGACTGTCAAGGAGTGGCAGAAGCTGTGGTTCTATATCACAGAACCCCGCGACGCCACCTGGGCCGCAGCTTCCAAATTCAAGTCCGGAGCTCCAATGCGGCTGACCTCCTGGATGGAGAAGGGCCCAAATTAGTTTTTTATCGGATGAGCTGATGGCGCTGCAAACGCGCATCCAAAGCATGGTGGACAAAAACATCAAGCTCGTCGACGTGATCCAGGTGATGCTAGTTCGCCAGATCCTCCCCTGCCAAAGCCGAACCTCCCCTTTATGGGAATTCGATCCGGAGAAGCACCAAACCTTGGTGAGGCTCTTCGGGACCACTCACGAAGATGCCTGGAAGTTGCTCTTTAAGGGCGTTGAGAAGCCGCCGGCCATAGACTCGGACCGTGGGCACGATCTTGCCCATCCCGCCAATGCGGTAAGTCCTTCACGTCTCAGGGCGTACCCTCTACTTGCTTGCTCAAGGAGGGTAACTAAACTTTACTAATTTATCCTTTCAGGTATGGACAGAGAAAGCGGAGCGTATTCGGTGTCCGACTCCGTTGCCCGAGGAACCAGTCATCCCGCTCTTGGCGAAGATGCTGGTCCCGGTGCCCTACCAGCCGCCGGAGAAGAAGTCCAAGGGGGGTCGGGGTGGCCTCCGCCGCAAGGGTGCTTCGGACGTGATGTCCGAAGACAAGACTCACTCCTCTGCCGCCGAAGACGACGACGACAAGGAGGAGGAAAGCAACTCCCCCCCAGAGGGGGGAAGGAAGAAGAGGGCGGCCTCCACAAATTTGGAGGCGGAGGCGCCCAAGAGGGGGAAGGCCCCTCTCGCGGATAACTCCACATGGGATGTCGACAGCAGCCCAGAGCGCCCCCCCCGAAGCAAGCCCCTGCCCCATCGTAAGTACTAAAAATCCGTATACGTCCATGTGTCCGGCCTTCCTGCTTCATGGTATTAATATATTATGCTATTACAGTCTGGCCCACGACAGCTCCCAGCGATCCTCATTAGGAGGTTCGCTAGATTCAAAGGCGAAGGCCAGCGAGTCACCGTCGGCCGCTCACTCTCCCACGGCCAAGGGTGGTGACGAGGTGGTGTCCCGAAGGACCTTCCCAGGCCAGGGAGAGGTTCAGGAGGCCGTTAGGGTGGCGCCAGAGGATGACTCCTCGGCCGCCGGGCACATGGGGGAGGAAGCCCCCAAGGAGACTGGCGATGGGGGCCATATCCAATTCGGCCCCCAGCCGAATACCATTCCAGAGACCTACACGGCTCCGGAGTCAAGCGAGCAGCCTTCCCCGAAAGGAGGAGGTGTGCCTGTTCCGCCGGTGACCTCTGTCCAACCAGAGGCACCGGATAATCTGCTGGAAGCGCTACGAGGCGCTTCCATTGTGGATGAACACCGTATCCTTATGGGTACGGTGATTGAGAAAGTTCAATCCATCAAGAGCGGACTGACCGAAGCCTGCAGCAGCCTGCTGACAGGTTTTGAGGTAAGCGACGCAGGAGAGAAAATCCCAATATAGACAGTAGGGGCATTGTCCGGTGTTCGGAAAGAAAAGCCGGACAGAGGATCAATTAATTTTCACAGGAAACTAACTAAATGTGTCTTATATGCATAAGCAGGCGTCGTTGCTGGCCGCGACATCACACACTGCCGAAGTCTCCGGACTGAAGCAGAGAATGAAGCGGGCCGAGGAGGAGCTCGGCCAGGCGAGGAAGCAACTAGAAGACCAGCAAGGTATGTAATAACTCGCCATATATTCAGAAAGAATAAATGCTGTGTATTGACCGTAGTGTCATGATATGTGTAGGAGCGACGACCGAGGTCAAGGCCCTTAAAAAGGCCCTGGCCGAAGCCGAGGAGAAGGCTGCCAAGAGCAAGCCGCCCGCAAAAAGTTCAAGGCCAGGCTCAACGAGGTCTAGCAAGAGCTCCAGGACGCTGTGAAAAAATGCGAGGCCTTGGAGTGCGATGTTTCGGCTCGAGAGACCGAACTCGCCAAGGCTCGCTAAAGCGCGGAAGAGGCTCGGGTTGAAGCCCAGGGCACCCTCCAGGAGATCCAGGAGGCCAAGAAGATCACGGCGGGTAAGGCATTTAGTATGCAAAGCAAGTATGTGAAGAAGAAGTATTTCTTACTAACCCGGATTCGGAATTCTCCGGGGGCGTTTGTGGATCTGCCACGCAGTGTGTCCGATGCTGCGGAGTTCTTCCGAGCTGAAGAAGGGAGCTCAACGGAGAAGCTGTTCTGGTCGCAATATCTTGCGCCAGAACATCCGACGCCCTTCAGCAATCAGCTAAAACAGCTGGTCGAGCTGCACAGGGTGGCCGAACTGGCCATGAAGGATTTGATAATTCGGTTGTGGCCTGCCGAAGCTATACCCAGCAGCTACTTCGGCCTCGTGAAGCAGTTGGTGAATGCCTGTCCTCAGCTGGACGTCGTCAAGCGGTCGGTCTGCATCGAGGGCGCGCGCCTGGCCTTCGCCCATGTCAAGGTGTGGTGGGCGAAGATGGACGCCGTCAAGCTAGAGACCGAGGGGCCGCATGAGGGCAAGGAGCACCGCACGCCCGAGCAATATTTTGGACACGTCCTGGAGGGGTCTCGCATCGTGGCGACGCAATGTGCGAAAGACATTATCTTTGAATGAGTACATTCATGTTGTCTCTGCCTTGTATGATAAAACAAAGTTGTTATGTAATATATTATTTGTTTTAAAAAAATTTACCTCATGTGCGGCTGTATTTTGTGAAATCTGAGAGTTGGCCAGTCGTCGGCTGCTGCCCCCACGTAGATAGTACGGCGGTGTTCGGGATGTAATCTAAACACTCTTGATCCAATTGTTGGTCCTTGAAGGAGGTGTTTAGCGCAACGAACCAGGCAATCAGACTATGCGGCTTGAACACCCTCACTTAGCCATAGGAGTTTGACAATAAAAATATAGGTGCAGCCCCTCGTATCCGAACTAGGATGCTGTAAACACCTAATCGGGCAAGTACCGATCCCTCGCGTAATGCGGAAAAAATCTCCAACGATTTGAGACCTCCGAAGAGCTGACCGGCTCTCGCCGCATCATGGCAGTCAGTTTTCGGCTTTCTCTACTGAGGTGCTCCATCGGGTAAAACAGGGCACAATCGCAGTAGTTCTCCCTTTACTACCTTAGCTGATATAGCAGAACGTAAGGTAGCAAGCACAGGAGCCGGGCAACCCAACTATTGACCAAAGACATGATTTGGAGCCAATGCATATAATGCTAAATTCGGGGTGCCGAACTGTACTGTAAAAAAGTGTTCGGACTTTGTTGCCATAGTGCGGGGCGCTATGAAGCCCCTCGCAAATTGAAACGTACCAAAGTGTATGGGTGCTAAGGTTATCAACAGAAAAAAGGGAAACAAAAAAGGAGCAAAGGTAATGAGCCCGGGCCGCAGAATTTGGGCCGCAAACTGTTTTCATTATAATTTTATTAATACGTTAAAGCGCATTGATACAAATAGTGCGATAAGCAACAAGCTATTTGACATGCCACAACCAAGGGAGAGCTGCGTGTGGGTCCTGAAAACAGGTAGAGTGATCGTTAAAGAAAACACCTAGAAATTCCCCTGTACGTTTGTGCTTCTTGCCATCTTAGTGTATTTATCCTTTGACAGGACCGGTGATCAAGCCATCAGGAAAAGCCTGTGGAAAAAGAAACCTGAAAAAGGGGAAAGAGAAACAGTGAAAGTATGTGTGTCCGGGAGCGGTCGAGCCGTATTGCGGATCACAAGCTAGCTATGCCTCCGTCTATGCCCATGGTATTTTGAGTGCGTAGTTATGTACGCGCAGCGCAAATGCCGCCACTTGATCGGGACTAGGACGGAGGCCAAATTGCTAGTCGAGCTCTTGACGAGCCGAGCTATCCTGCTGCAGAATAGTCCGGACCCTCTTGATAGTGTCCGGGAGTTCGGCCGCTGAATTGAGGTTCTGCTTGAGAAGGCCGCTCTGTACTTCTGCTGCTAAGGCAGCGGTGTGCTCCTCGGTACGGAGGGAGCATTCCGGGTTTCCATTAACTATTATGACGCCGCGTGGTTCGGGCATCTTGAGCTTGAGTTAAGCATAATGAGGCACCACATTAAATCGAGCAAATGCGGTTCGTCCGAGCAGTGCGTGATAGCCGCTGCGAAAAGGGACGATATCGAAGATTAACTCTTCGCTTCGGAAGTTGTCCGGAGATCCGAAGACAACCTCGAGCATAATTGAGCCCGTACAGTGAGCCTCTACACCTGGTATCACTCCTTTGAAGGTAGTCTTTGTGGGCTTGATCCGTGATGGGTTAATGCCCATTTTGCGCACTGTATCCTGATAGAGCAGATTGAGTCTGCTGCCACCGTCCATGAGGACACGCGTCAGGTTGAATCCATCAATGATTGGGTCGAGGACCAGTGCGGCTGAACCGCCATGAAGGATACTAGTCGGGTGATCCCGGCGATCAAAGGTGATCGGGCATGACGACCATGGATTAAATTTTGGGGCGACTGGCTCTATCACATAGATGTCCCTGAGCGCGCGCTTGCGCTCCCTCTTAGGGATGTGTGTGGCATATATCATGTTCACCGTTTTGACTTGGGGGGGGGGGAACTTCTTTTGTCCCCCTATGTTCGGTTGCCGGGGCTCCTCGTCATCGTCCTCGCTTTGCAATCCCTTTTCCTTGTTCTCGGCATTTAACTTGCCGGCCTGTTTAAAAACCCAACAATCTCTGTTGGTATGATTGGCTGGTTTGTCTGGGGTGCCATGGATCTGGCACGGACGATCAAGTATGCGGTCCAAGCTGGATGGTCCTTGATTGTTTCTTTTATATGGCTTCTTCCGCTGACCGGACTTGGAGCCACTGAATCCGTCGTTGACTGTCGTGTCATCGGTGTTGTCACCAATGCTTCGGCGTTTGTGTCTGCTGCGTCGGAGCTTGCCATTGCTATTTTTACCCTCGGAGGTGCCCATTTCGCTTGTTATGTTTTTGCTACGGGCCAGCCAACTATCCTCACCCGCACAAAAGCAGGTCATGAGTGCCGTGAGGGCTACCATGGACTTCGGCTTTTCTTGGCTGAGGTGGCGGGCTAGCCATTCGTCACGGATGCTATGTTTAAAGGCCGCTAGGGCTTCGGCATCCGGATAGTCGACGATCTGGTTCTTTTTAGTTAGGAACCTAGTCCAGAATTTCCTGGCTGACTCTCCAGGTTGTCGAACTATGTGACTTAAGTCATCGGCATCTGGTGGCCTGACATATGTACCTTGGAAGTTGTCAAGGAAGGCTTCTTCCAAGTCCTCCCAGCTGCCAATAGAATTTTCAGGCAGACTATTTAGCCAGTGCCGAGCTGGCCCTTTGAGTTTTAGTGGGAGGTATTTGATGGCGTGAAGGTCATCCCCGCGGGCCATGTGGATGTGGAGAATAAAATCCTTGATCCATACCGCGAGATCGGTTGTTCCATCGTATGATTCGATGTTTATGGGTTTAAACCCTTCTGGGAATTAATGATCCATTACTTCATCAGTGAAGCAAAGAGGGTGTGCGACGCCTCTATATCGAGCCGCATCGCGACGTAGCTCCGACGGAGTCCGTGTGTGGTTTTTGGCCTGGGCGTGACTAGGTCTGTCACGTCCGAATAGATAGCCGTCGTCGCGTGTCGAAGCGCGTCCTCGCGATCCGTAGATCGATCTTGTATGTCCTGCTCTGCTGTCCAGGTCCTGCCGAAGGTCATATGTGTAACCCCGAGCTATTTTATCTCTGCCTTTACGGCGGGGTGGGGCATTCTGGTGTTCGGCTTGAGTTGCCACTTTATCCCGACTGCGTGGTGGTCGATCAGCCGCATTGCGTGATGCTGGTACGGGCTCTAGTGCCTCGTCATCGAACCGAGGTAGCAATTTGCGCTTTGGGTAACTTTTGGCCGGGCGCTTGAGGCCGTATTCTTCGGCTGCTAGGACATCAGTCCATCTGTCGTTGAGCAGATCTTGGTCAGCTTGAAGCTGCTGCTGCTTCTTTTTCAGGCTCCTTGCACTGGCTATTAGCTGGCGCTTGAAGCGCTCCTGCTCGAGCGGTTCCTCAGGAATGATAAAATCCTCATTGCCGAGGCTCACCTCCTCCTCGGAGAGCGGATGATAACTACCGTCCTCCGAGTCTTCGTCTATGGCCTGTTCATCAAGGCTAACTTGCCCATCTTCCCGATTGTTCTGTTCGGCAGTTTGTTCGTCGAGGTCTTCTATGTCTTCAGCACCATCCGGAGTGTTATCGTCTCCTGTGCCGGTGTTGTTGTCTTTGCTGCGGCGGGATTTAGAGCGGCGCCGCTGACGCTGGCGCTTTGGTTGTGTCTTAGGAGGGTCATCCTCGACTGGATTTTCCTTGTCCTCACCGTTATTCTCTTTGGGTGTATCCACCATATATACGTTGTACGAAGAAGTGGCCGTCCAGCGTCTGGTAAATGGCAGGTTTTGGGCCTCCTCTTCTCCGGCATCGTCGACCATACCGTCGATGTCTTCGGAGTCGTAATCGAGCGTGTCAGTTAGGTCTTCGACAGTGGCTATGAAGTGGGCGGTGGGCGGGAAATGAAATTCTCCATCGTCAGCCTCCAGTTCAAACCGGATATAATTCGGCTGAGAGTCCCCCACTACGGATAGATTCTTTAATGAGTTCAGCATGTCGCCTAAAGGCGAGTGTCGGAAGATGTCCGCGGCGCTAAATTCGGCGATCGATGAACGATCCTGCTCGACGTACGCGGACGCACATGGCTCGGAACTTATAGCCGGAAACGAGTCCAAGGTTCCGGAGACACAGATATCACTCGAGGTTAGGTCTGTGTGCGGCTCCAACGCCGCGGAGTCTACGGCTTCCGTGGCGGGGTTGAGCTTCCCGTCCTCGAATGGCACGATTTGCTCTGGCTCTAAGGCCAGGGCGGTTACAGGTGCAATTTCCTGGGCATGGCCCAATGACAGATTTGAGTCATGTTCATCATGGCGACGGGGAGCGACTGCCGTGGTCTCGAATCCGTCGAAGATTAAGTCTCCGCGGATATCCGCGACATAGTTCAAGCTTCCAAATCTGACCTGATGGCTAGGGGCGTAGCTTTAGATCTGCTCCAGATGGCCAAGCGAGTTGGCCCGTAGTGCGAAGCCGCCGAACACAAAGATCTGTCCGGGAAGGAAGACTTCTCCTTGGACAGCATCGTTGTAGATGATCGAAGGAGCCATCGAACCTTTTGAGGACGGCACAGCGGAACTCTCAATGAAAGCACCAATGTCGGTGTCAAACCGGCGGATCTCGGGTAGGGGGTCCCGAACTGTGCGTCTAAGGTCGATGGTAACAGGAAACGGGGGACACAATGTTTACCCAGGTTCGGGCCCTCTCTATGGAGGTAATACCCTACTTCCTGCTTGATTGATCTTGATGAATATGAGTATTATAAGAGTTGATCTACCATGAGATCGCAATGGCTAAAACCCTAGAAGTCTAGCCTGTATGACTATAATTGTATACGCCGATCCGGACTAAGCCCTCCGGTTTATATAGACACCGGAGGGGACTAGGGTTGTACAAATTCGGTTACAAAGAAAGGAATCTTCATATTTGGTCGCCAAGCTTGCCTTCCACGCCAAGGAGAGTCCCATCCGGACACGGGTAGAGTCTCCGGTCTTTGTATCTTCACAGCCCAACAGTCCGGCCCATGTCCAACAGGCCGGATGCCCGAGGACCCCTTTGTCCAGGACTCCCTCACTTGTCGTTGATCCTGCCTTGATGTTGTATGAATTGATCCCAGATGGCACATTCTGGTTTGCTAAGCTTTGGCTTATAATATGGCCCAGAATTCCCTAGGATGAATAATGCCAGGCTGTCAATACTATTAGGGCTCATTTGGTTACAAGAGATCCTCCCGGGAACCATGCCTCTTCCTTGGGTGGAGAGAACTTGGGTTGAATCGGTCCAGGGAAGCCAACCGCTGCATTTGGACTCCCATGAGATTGGGGCACCCCCGCCCCTTCCATGACCTTTCCCCGGGAGCGGCTTCCACGGCTCGAGAGGTCAGGGATCAAACCCCCGCTCGCTACCGCGAAAAAGTGGTGACGGGGCTGGAAGCGTCGCCTCCCCACCCCCCTTCACCATCCTTCCTCCAGCGCTCCACGTCTAAGCTTCGTCGTTCCCGTGGCTGTAACAGAAATTCCCCGCGGTGGTGGGAAATCCCATGTGCATGTGAAAACTACCCCTACAGCGTGTTTGGCTAGAATGAGGAAATGGAATGGGAGTTTACACGTGTGAGTTTAGCAGGGGATTAGGCGTGGGAAGTTGAATTTTAGTTCCAATCCCATGTTTGATGTATGGTGGTAATTAGTAAAGGGAATTTAAGAGAAAATAACTTTCCAACTGAATTAACAGGGGAGGCTCGGAAGAGATAGGTGGGGATTGACCTCCTTAGTTCACTTTCCCCATCTCACCCCAATTCCCTTGCCCTCAAACCAAACAATGGACTATATATCACGTACCCCTTAAATTCTCATTCCCTACCTCTAATACCCCCAGCCAAACGGGCTGCTAGGGGCTTGTGGCCTTGGGCTTTCTCCCCCTTCTAACAAACAAGGTCTTATAATTCTGCGAAACATTGCAAGTTTATTCAGGATGTTGTGCATTGTTTTTATTCAGCAGAACATTGCAGGTTTAATAGTTTCATTTTTATTTTGGAGATAAATTAATAGAGCTCTCTTTGGCAATAAATACCACTCCCTCCATCTCACAATATAAAATGTTTTCCCAAGCTATATGAGTGAGTAGCACGCTGCGCCTGTTTCATAAGAAAAAGAGGAAAAAAAAGGAACAGTCTAGCCTTGGGCAGTTGGGCACACTGGGACAGAGTTCAGGTGACGTGCCTCTGTGCAGTCATGCTGTAACATGCGGCCACCCATCTGTCGTTGAAGCAAGATCCAACGCAACTGATTGGCCCAAGTGAAACCAAGCCACAACTATACAGACTTGAGGGACGGACGGGGACTATGGCGGGGGAAAACTAGAGATTTGGCGGGACACGTCGTCCTCTCCTGCGCCGCGAACGAGAGGCTGGAGGGCGACTGTCGCCGTGGTGGAGGAGAGGAAGGCGAGCTGCCACGCAGGGGAGCCCCCAAGATGGAAGCGAGGCAGCCCAAGGCCGTCACCGAGGAGCACGAGGAGGGGCGCCGCCGCCATGGAGGAGAGCGGCGAGGGGCTGCGCCGTGGCTGTAGAGGAGGGAGGAGAGCCACTGCACCGTGAGATTCCACGTGAACCTCTCCAGATGAATCTGTAGTGAGTCCCCTGTTGTTCATCTTTAGGCTAAACATCTTCTGACATTTTACTTTGGCTGAAAATGTTCTTACTCCCTCATCGTATCAGCTATACAAATGCTCTAAAGCACTGCTTGACTGCTTATTTTTTATCTAAATAAAAGTGCAAATCTGCAGCATCTTTTCATGGATTTGGATCCTTGACTTGCATCTCTGAAATCTGCAACTCATGTTTATGCAACTGAAGTACACAAGATAGTTTCTCTGCAATGTTGTTTGATTTAGTAACAAGTAACAAATCAGTACTTTAGAGGGCAAGAAACCTGCACATTTGATGCTTCTCTGCATGTTTATGGTGGTCATGCCATGATGACTAGGTTCAGCTTATGAAGTAATGTGTGTTGATTAAACCCAGTCTAAAGGGCAGTGCACAGCTGCCATTGCTTGAAAAGTAGCAAGTACTATGCTAGGCTTTCTCCGATCAAAAGACTGAGATGGAGAAGTAGCTAGATAGTAGTAGGCTTTATCTAGTCAAAAGGCTGAGGTGGAGATGCAGGTAAGTATAGCATTAGGCTTTAGCTGTGGAAGCAATTACGTAGTAGTTTCTAGGAAATGGCTTTTGCATGGCCATGGTAGTAGCCCCGTAATTTCTAGCGTGTGTGTGAGCCAGCCCAATAACAATTTCAGAAATTCCTAATAAATTCTAGAGGTCCACTAAGCCCATTCGTGCAAGGCAAGGGACACTACTAAAGTTTAGTCCCACATTGCTAGTTTAGAGGGAGTTGGACCTCTTTATAAGGGAGGTTCTTTCCCCACATGTATGAGCATGAGAACAAGAGGGACATCCACGCGCGCTCCTCCTCCGCCGCCCGCCTCGCCTCGCCATCTCTCGTCACGACGCGACGGGGGTTGCGGGAATGAGCCGAGCCGATGTCTAAATTTTTGCCACGCACTACGGGTATACGAAAGGTCACTCGGAGCTAGAAAGTTTTTGCTGTAGTGGATATTGAATACGAACGTTGCACCCTTCGGCTGCTGCCTGTTCGTTTCATCTCCCTCGTTCCCTTCAGCTCCCGGCGCAGCCTCTCGCCTCCTTCTCTTGCGCCTATAAAAGGGAGGTCGCTCCTCTCAGAGAGATGCACCAGAACTTCTTCTTCCTCTCGCCACCGGTTTCATTCTCTGAGCTGTTGCAGTCTTCCTCATCCCGGCTTGCGGCGTGCACCGCGAGTCGGGACAGTAGGCCTCCGAAACCGCACCACTTTGAGTCCTGTACGGGAGAAGGGTGATAAGGTTTTTAGGGAGCGCTCCGCACGACTACTGACTCCTTCATCACGGACTCCGACGACTACTTCCCCGACGACGACTTCTTCCCCGACGTCGACAACCTCATCGACGACATGGCTGGAGAGGATGTCGACCCCATGTCCAGTGCTTCTGCTGCTGCTGTCCTGTACGTGTTCTTGTTCTTTCTGTTAGGAGTCCTGCTACAGTTCTTGGCTCTTGTTTCTGCCCTACATATGTTAGGTTCTATGTCATATAAGCAACTTAATCTAGTGTCTGTTCTAGATGTGTTTAGCTCAAGTTCATATATGCAGACGTTGTTTACCTTCTCTCTGTCAGATTGCATGACTTTCTTTATATTTGCTATATTAGTCATGCTTTATCTAGTATTTCCGTTAGCAAAATTATTTGGTAAATTGCTCATATTTCCAACAATCCAAAAACCTTATTATAGGCAATTTACACCAAGTGGTTTTGCTGCTTCCATGAGACCTCCTATGTTTGAGGGTATCCACTATAAGAGGTGGCGCGTGAGAGCAGTCTTATGGTTTCAAACCATGAGTTGTTATGACGCCACTCTTGGCAAACCTGAAGGAGAGCTTGATGCTCAACAGGCACAAGCTTTTCAGAAAATGGATACTCTGTTTAAGGCTGCTCTCTTGAGTGTTCTTGGTGAGAACATAGTTGATGCTTATGCGTCAATTGATAATGGAAAAGATATGTGTGATCCACTCGAGGCCAAGTTTGGGGTCTCGGATGTTGGCACTGAGCTGTACATCATGGAGCAATTCTATGATTACAGGATGACTGAAGAGCGCTCTGTGGTTGAGCAAGCTCATGAGATGCAGTCATTTGCTAGAGAACTTGAGCACTTCAGTTCTATGCTACCGGACAAGTTTGTTGTCGGAGGTATCATCAGTAAGCTTCCTCCTTCATGGAGGAACTTTGCTACCTTACTGAAGCATAAGAGGCAGGAGTTTTCCGTTCCGGATCTCATTGGCACTCTTGATGTGGAAGAAAAGGCGAGAGCAAAGGACACACGTGCTCGAGGTATTGAGGAAGGATCTAGTGCCAATCTGGTACAGAAGAAGAACTTCCAGCCCCACAAGTTCAAGAACAAGGGAAAGTTTAATGGTAAACCAAAGTTTGATGGGAAGAACAAGGCTGTGCAACACACGAACTTCAAGAAGAAGAATGACAAGAAGAAAGGTGCTTGTCATGTGTGTGGGGATCCTGATCATTGGGCTCCTAGTTGCCCTAATCGCTGTGACAAGCGTCATCCTGGGAAAGGCGGCAAAACCGCTAATGTTGTCATTGGAGACACTGACATGAAGGATGCTGGTGTTGGAAATATGCCCTAGAGGCAATAATAAATAGGTTATTATTATATTTCCTTGTTCATGATAATCGTTTATTATCCATGCTAGAATTGTATTGATAGGAAACTCAGATACATGTGTGGATACATAGACAACACCATGTCCCTAGTAAGCCTCTAGTTGACTAGCTCGTTGATCAATAGATGGTTACGGTTTCCTGACCATGGACATTGGATGTCGTTGATAACGGGATCACATCATTAGGAGAATGATGTGATGGACAAGACCCAATCCTAAGCCTAGCACAAGATCGTGTAGTTCGTTTGCTCAGAGCTTTTCTAATGTCAAGTATCACTTCCTTAGACCATGAGATTGTGCAACTCCCGGATACCGTAGGAATGCTTTGGGTGTGCCAAACGTCACAACGTAACTGGGTGGCTATAAAGGTGCACTACGGGTATCTCCGAAAGTGTCTGTTGGGTTGGCACGAATCGAGACTGGGATTTGTCACTCCGTGTAAACGGAGAGGTATCTCTGGGCCCACTCGGTAGGACATCATCATAATGTGCACAGTGTGATCAAGGAGTTGATCACGGGATGATGTGAGTTACGGAACGAGTAAAGAGACTTGCCGGTAACGAGATTGAACAAGGTATAGGGATACCGACGATCGAATCTCGGGCAAGTAACATACCGATGGACAAAGGGAATTGCATACGGGATTGATTGAATCCCCGACATCGTGGTTCATCCGATGAGATCATCGTGGAACATGTGGGAGCCAACATGGGTATCCAGATCCCGCTGTTGGTTATTGACCGGAGAACGTCTCGGTCATGTCTGCATGGTTCCCGAACCCGTAGGGTCTACACACTTAAGGTTCGATGACGCTAGGGTTATAGGGAAAGTATGTACGTGGTTACCGAATGTTGTTCGGAGTCCCGGATGAGATCCCGGACGTCACGAGGAGTTCCGGAATGGTCCGGAGGTAAAGATTTATATATGGAAAGTTGTTGTTCGGGTTCCGGGAAAAGTTCGGGTTTTTTCGGTATTGTACCGGGAAGCTTCCAGAAGATTCCGGAGGATTCCGGAGGGGTCCGGAGGTCCGGAAAATGTTCCACCACGTCTAATACAGTAGCATGGGCTGTAAGGGGGCGCCCTAGCCTTAATGGGCCAGGGGCACCAGCCCCCCAAGGCCCATGCGCATGGGAGAGGGGAAACCCTAAGGGGGAGGGCCTCCACTTGACTTGGGAGGCACTCCTCCCCCCTTTGGCCGCCCCCCAAGCCCCATCTAGGGCTAGCCGCACCCCTTGAGGGGGGAAACCCTAGATGGGGGCGCAGCCCTCCCCCTCCCCTATATATATTGAGGTTTTGGGCTGCCATAGACATGAGAACGTCTCCTTTTGGTGCAGCCCTACCCCTCTTCCTCCTCCTCCTCTCCCGCGGTGCTTGGCGAAGCCCTGCGGGATTGCCACGCTCCTCCACCACCACCATGCCGTCGTGTTGCTGCTGGATGGAGTCTTCCCCAACCTCTCCCTCTCTCCTTGCTGGATCAAGGCGTGGGAGACGTCACCGGGCTGCACGTGTGTTGAACGCGGAGGCACCGTTCTTTCGGTGCTTAGATCGGAATCAACCGCGATCTGAATCGCTACGAGTACGACTCCCTCATCCGCGTTCTTGCAACGCTTCCG
This sequence comes from Triticum aestivum, assembly GCF_018294505.1. Taxonomy (NCBI): domain Eukaryota; kingdom Viridiplantae; phylum Streptophyta; class Magnoliopsida; order Poales; family Poaceae; genus Triticum; species Triticum aestivum. The sequence goes on from NC_057808.1 coordinate 281,165,779, forward strand.
CATCGCGATCTACAAGGGTATGTAGATTCACTCCCCTTCCCCTCGTTGCTAGATTACTCCATAGATTGATCTTGGTGATGCGTAGAAAATTTTGAATTTCTGCTGCGTTACCCAACAGTGGCATCATGAGCTAGGTCTATGCGTAGTTTCTATGCACGAGTAGAACACAAAGTAGTTGTGGGCGTCGATGTTGTCAATTCTTCTTGCCGCTACTAGTCTTATCTTGTTTCGGCGGCATTGTGGGATGAAGCGGCCCGGACCGACCTTACACGTACGCTTACGTGAGACAGGTTCCACCGACTGACATGCACTAGTTGCATAAGGTGGCTAGCGGGTGTCTGTCTCTCCCACTTTAGTCGGAACGGATTCGATGAAAAGGGTCCTTATGAAGGGTAAATGGAAATTGGCAAATCACGTTGTGGTCATACGTAGGTAAGAAACGTTCTTGCTAGAAACCTACAAACCACGTAAAAACTTGCAACAACAATTAGAGGACGTCTAACTTGTTTTTGCAGCATGTGCCTTGTGATGTGATATGGCCAGAAGATGTGATGAATGATATATGTGATGTATGAGATTGATCATATTCTTGTAATAAGAATCACGACTTGCATGTCGATGAGAATGACAACCGGCAGGAGCCATAGGAGTTGTCTTTATTATTTTTGTATGACCTGCGTGTCATTGAATAACGCCATGTAAGTTACTTTACTTTATTGCTAAGCGCGTTAGCCATAGAAGTAGAAGTAACCATTGGCATGACAACTTCAAGAAGACACAATGATGGAGATCATGATGATGGAGATCATGGTGTCATGCCGGTGACAAAGATGATCATGGTGCCCCGAAGATGGAGATCAAAGGAGCATAATGATATTGGCCATATCATGTCACTATTTGATTGCATGTGATGTTTATCATGTTTTTGCATCTTATTTGCTTAGAACGACGGTAGCAAGTAGGATGATCCCTTATAATAATTTCAAGAAAGTGTTCACCCTAACTGTGCACCGTTGCGAAGGTTCGTCGTTTCGAAGCACCACGTGATGATCGGGTGTGATAGATTCTTACGTTCGAATACAACGGGTGTTGACGAGCCTAGCATGTACAGACATGGCCTCGGCCCACACGCAATACACTTAGGTTGACTTGACGAGCCTAGCATGTACAGACATGGCCTCGGAACACGGAGGACCGAAAGGTCGAGCATGAGTCGTATAGAAGATACGATCAACATGGAGATGTTCACCGATCTTGACTAGTCCGTCTCACGTGATGATCGGACACGGCCTAGTTGAACTCGGATCATGTTTCACTTAGATGACTAGAGGGATGTCTATCTGAGTGGGAGTTCATAATCAGATGAACTTCATTATCATGAACATAGTCAAAAAGGTATTTGCAAATTATGTCATAGCTTGCGCTTTAAGTTCTACTGGTTTAGATATGTTCCTAGAGAAAAATTTAGTTGAAAGTTGGTAGTAGCAATTATGCGGACTGGGTCCGTAAACTGAGGATTGTCCTCATTGCTGCACAGAAGGCTTATGTCCTTAATGCACCGCTCGGTGTGCTGAACCTCAGCGTCGTCTGTAGATGTTGCGGAACATCTGACATACACGTTTTGATAACTACATGATAGTTCAGTGCGTAATGCTAACGGTTTAGAATTGTGGCACCAAAGACGTTTTGAAACGTCGCAGAACATATGAGATGTTCCGAAGACTGAAATTGGGATTTCAGACTAGTGCCCACGTCAAGAGGTATGAGACCTCTGACAAGTTTCTTAAGCCTGAAGACTAAGGGAGAAAAGCTCAATCGTTGAGCATGTGCTCAGATTGTCTGAGTGCCACAATTGCTTGAATCGAGTGGGAGTTTATCTTCCAGATGAGATAGTGATGGTTCTCCATAGTCACTGCCACCAAGCTATTAGAGCTTCGTGATGAACTATAACATATCAAGGATAGATGATGATCCTTGAGCAACTCGCGATGTTTGACACCGCGAAAGTAGAAATCAAGAAGGAGCATCAATTGTTGATGGTTAATAAAACCACTAGTTTAAGAAGGGCAAGGGAAAAAGGGATACTTCATGAAACAACAAGTCGTTTGCTGCTCTAGTGAAGAATCCCAAGGTTGAACCCAAACCCGAGACTAAGTGCTTCTGTAATAAGAGGAACGGTCACTGAAGCAGTACTACCCTAGATACTTGGTAGATGAGAAGGCAGGCAAGGTCGACAGAAGTATATTGGATATACGTTAGATGAATGTGTACTTTACTAGTACTCCTAGTAGCACCAGGGTATTAGATACTGGTTCGGTTGCTAAGTGTTAGTAACTCGAAATAAAAGCTGTGGAATAAATGGAGACTAGCTAAAGGTGAGATGACGATATGTGTTGGAAATGTTTCCAAGGTTGATGTGATCAAGCATCGCATGCTCCCTCTACCATCGAGATTTGGTGTTTGCGTTGAGCATGATTGGATTATGTTTATCGCAATACGGTTATTCATTTAAGGAGAATAATGGTTACTCTGCTTATTTGAATAATACTTTCAATGGTCTTGCACCTAAAATGAATCTCGATTGTAGTGATACACATGTTCGTGCCAAAAGATGTAAAATAGTAATGATAGTTCTAGATACTTATGGCACTGCAATTTGAGTCATATTGGTATAGAACGCATGAAGAAGCTCCATGTAGATGGATCTTTGGACTCAATCGTTTTTGAAAAGATTGAGACATGCGAACCATGTCTATTGGTATATATGCATGAAGAAACTCCATGCAGATGGATCGCTTGGACTCACTTGATTTCGAATCACTTGAGACATGCAAATCATACCACATGGGCGAGATGACTGAAAGTCCTCGTTTTCAGTAAGATGGAACAAGAGAGCAACTTATTGGAAGTAATACATTTTGATGTATGCAGTCCAATGAGTTCTAAGGCATGCAGTGGATATCATTATGTTCTTACTTCACAGATGATTTGAGTAGATGCTGAGAATATTTACTTGATGAAACACAAGTCTGAATTATTGAAAGGTTCAAGTAATTTCAGAGTGAAGTCGAAGATTGTCGTGACAAGAGGATAAAATGTCTATGATATGATCATAGAGATATCTGAGTTACGAGTTTGGCACACAATTAAGACATTGTGGAAAGTGTTTCACAATTAATACCGCCTGGAACACCATAGTGTGATGGTGTGTCCGAACATCATAACTGCACCCTATTGGATATGGTGCATACCATGATGTTTCTTATCAAATTACCACTATCGTTTATGGGTTAGGCATTAGAGACAACCGCATTCACTTTAAAAGGGGCACCACGCAATTCCGTTGAGACGACACCGTTTAGAGAAACCTAAGTTGTCGTTTCTTAAAAGTTTGGGGCTGCGCAGCTTATGTGAAAAAGTTTCAAGCTGATAAGCTCGAACCCAAAGCGGATAAATACATCTTCATAGAAAACCCAAAACAGTTGGGTGTACCTCCTATTTCAGATCTGGAAGCAAAAGTAATTGTTTCTAGAAATGAGTCCTTTCTCGAGGAAAAGTTTCTCTCAAACGAATTGAGTGGGAGGATGGTGGAGACTTGATAAGTTTATTGAACCGTCACTTCAACTAGTGTGTAGCAGGGCACAGGAAGTTGTTCCTGTGGCACCTACACCAATTGAAGTGGAAGCTTATGATGGTGATCATGAAACTTCGGATCAAGTCACTACCAAACCTCGTAGGACGACGAGGATGCGTAATACTTCAGAGTAGTACGTGATCCTGTCTTGGAAGTCATGTTGTTGGACAACGATGAACCTATGAGCTATGGAGAAGCGATGGTGGGCCCATATTCCGACAAATGGTTAGAAGCCATGAAATCCGAGATAAATGGAACTTTGAGAAGAACACGGACGTGGACGGTAATGTTACCGTCTATGAAGCTCGACTTGTGGCAAAGAGTATTTCCACAAGTTCAAGGAGTTGACTACGATGAGATTTGCTCATCCGCAGCGATGCTTAGGTCCGTCGGAATCATGTAGGCATTAGCTGCATTTATGAAATCTGGCAGATGGATGTCAAAACAAGTTTCCTTACCAGTTTTCGTAAGGAAAGGTTGTATGTGATACAATCAGAAAGGTTTTGTCGATCCTAAGGATGCTAAAAGGTATGCTAGCTCCAGCGATCCTTCTAAGGACTGGAGTAAGCATCTCGGAGTTGGAATGTACGCTTTGATGAGATGATCAAAGATTTTGGATTTATACAAAGTTTATGAGAAATTTGTATTTCCAATAAAGTGAGTGGGAGCGCTACAACATTTCTGATAAGTATATGTGAATGACATATTGTTGATCCGAAATGATGTAAAATTTCTGGAAAGCATAAAGGGTTGTTTGAAAGGAGTTTTTCAAAGGAAGACCTGGATAAAGCTACTTACATATTGGGCATCAAGATCCATAGAGATAGATCAAGACGCCTGATGATACTTTCAAAAGACAGCACACCTTGACATGATTTTGAAAGAGTTCAAAATAGATCAGCAAAGAAGGAGTTCTTGGCTGTGTTACAAGGTGTGAGTATTGAGTGAGACTCAAGACCTGACCACAGCAGAAGATAGAGAAAGGACGAAGGTCGTCCCCTATGCTTTAGACGTAGGCTCTATAGTATGCTATGCTGTGTACCGCACATGTAGTGTGCCTTGCCATGAGTTGGTCAAGAGGGTACAATGGTGATCCGGGAAAGGATCTCATGACAGCGGTCGAACTTATCCTTAGTACCTAGTGGATTAAGGAATTTTCTCGATTATGGAGGTGGAAAGGAGTTCGTCGTAAAGGGTTACGTCGATGCGAACTTTGACACTAATCCGGATGACTCTGAGTAGTAAACCGGATTCGTATAGTAGAGCAATTATTTGAAATGGCTCCAAATAGCGCGTGGTAGCATCCACAAAGATGACATGGATATTCGTAAAGCACACACGAATCTGAAAGGTTCAGACCCGTTGACTAATAACCTCTCTCACAAGCATAACATGATCAAACCAGAACTCATTGAGTGTTAATCACATAGAGATGTGAACTAGATTGTTGACTCTAGTAAACTCTTGGGTGTTGGTCACATGGTGATGTGACCTGTCAGTGTTAATCGCATGGTGATGTGAACTAGATTATTGACTCTAGTGCAAGTGGGAGACTGTTGGAAATATGCCCTAGAGGCAATAATAAATAGGTTATTATTATATTTCCTTGTTCATGATAATCGTTTATTATCCATGCTAGAATTGTATTGATAGGAAACTCAGATACATGTGTGGATACATAGACAACACCATGTCCCTAGTAAGCCTCTAGTTGACTAGCTCGTTGATCAATAGATGGTTACGGTTTCCTGACCATGGACATTGGATGTCGTTGATAACGGGATCACATCATTAGGAGAATGATGTGATGGACAAGACCCAATCCTAAGCCTAGCACAAGATCGTGTAGTTCGTTTGCTCAGAGCTTTTCTAATGTCAAGTATCACTTCCTTAGACCATGAGATTGTGCAACTCCCGGATACCGTAGGAATGCTTTGGGTGTGCCAAACGTCACAACGTAACTGGGTGGCTATAAAGGTGCACTACGGGTATCTCCGAAAGTGTCTGTTGGGTTGGCACGAATCGAGACTGGGATTTGTCACTCCGTGTAAACGGAGAGGTATCTCTGGGCCCACTCGGTAGGACATCATCATAATGTGCACAGTGTGATCAAGGAGTTGATCACGGGATGATGTGAGTTACGGAACGAGTAAAGAGACTTGCCGGTAACGAGATTGAACAAGGTATAGGGATACCGACGATCGAATCTCGGGCAAGTAACATACCGATGGACAAAGGGAATTGCATACGGGATTGATTGAATCCCCGACATCGTGGTTCATCCGATGAGATCATCGTGGAACATGTGGGAGCCAACATGGGTATCCAGATCCCGCTGTTGGTTATTGACCGGAGAACGTCTCGGTCATGTCTGCATGGTTCCCGAACCCGTAGGGTCTACACACTTAAGGTTCGATGACGCTAGGGTTATAGGGAAAGTATGTACGTGGTTACCGAATGTTGTTCGGAGTCCCGGATGAGATCCCGGACGTCACGAGGAGTTCCGGAATGGTCCGGAGGTAAAGATTTATATATGGAAAGTTGTTGTTCGGGTTCCGGGAAAAGTTCGGGTTTTTTCGGTATTGTACCGGGAAGCTTCCAGAAGATTCCGGAGGATTCCGGAGGGGTCCGGAGGTCCGGAAAATGTTCCACCACGTCTAATACAGTAGCATGGGCTGTAAGGGGGCGCCCTAGCCTTAATGGGCCAGGGGCACCAGCCCCCCAAGGCCCATGCGCATGGGAGAGGGGAAACCCTAAGGGGGAGGGCCTCCACTTGACTTGGGAGGCACTCCTCCCCCCTTTGGCCGCCCCCCAAGCCCCATCTAGGGCTAGCCGCACTCCTTGAGGGGGGAAACCCTAGATGGGGGCGCAGCCCTCCCCCTCCCCTATATATATTGAGGTTTTGGGCTGCCATAGACATGAGAACGTCTCCTTTTGGTGCAGCCCTACCCCTCTTCCTCCTCCTCCTCTCCCGCGGTGCTTGGCGAAGCCCTGCGGGATTGCCACGCTCCTCCACCACCACCATGCCGTCGTGTTGCTGCTGGATGGAGTCTTCCCCAACCTCTCCCTCTCTCCTTGCTGGATCAAGGCGTGGGAGACGTCACCGGGCTGCACGTGTGTTGAACGCGGAGGCACCGTTCTTTCGGTGCTTAGATCGGAATCAACCGCGATCTGAATCGCTACGAGTACGACTCCCTCATCCGCGTTCTTGCAACGCTTCCGCATCGCGATCTACAAGGGTATGTAGATTCACTCCCCTTCCCCTCGTTGCTAGATTACTCCATAGATTGATCTTGGTGATGCGTAGAAAATTTTGAATTTCTGCTGCGTTACCCAACAGCTGGGTATGGTATATTTCCCACTATTCTTTCAGTATGTCATTCTCCTGATTGGTTGATTGACACGGGTGCTAATGTGCATGTATGCGGTGATATTTCCATGTTTTCGTCTTATCAGACCGCAGGGACTTCAACCGTGCTGATGGGCACCGGTTCAAGTGCTTCTGTTCGTGGTGTTGGCACGGTCGATCTGAAGTTTACTTCGGGGAAGATCGTGCGGCTGAAGAACGTGCGTTATGTCCCCTCCGTCAATAAAAATCTTGTTAGTGGATCTCTTCTATGTAGAGATGGCTACAAGCTTGTCTTTGAGTTGAATAAATTTGTAATATCCAAGTATGGAACCTTTGTTGGTAAAGGCTATGAGTCAGGAGGCATGTTTCGTTTATCCTTATCAGACGTTTGCAATAAAGTTGTTAATCATATTTGCAACAATAGTGAATCAAATGTGTGGCATTCACGTCTTTGTCATGTTAACTTTGGTTGCATGTCGCGACTAGCGAAGTTAAACTTAATCCCTAGTTTCACCACTGTCAAGGGATCCAAGTGTCAAGTGTGTGTTGCAACAATAGTGAATCAAATGTGTGGCATTCACGTCTTTGTCATGTTAACTTTGGTTGCATGTCGCGACTAGCGAAGTTAAACTTAATCCCTAGTTTCACCACTGTCAAGGGATCCAAGTGTCAAGTGTGTGTGCAAGCTAAGCAACCTCGTAAGTCTCATGTGACTACGGAAACGAGAAATCTTTCACCACTAGAACTCATACATTCAGATCTATGTGAAATGAATGGTGTGTTGACAAAAGGTGGAAAGAAATATTTCATGACGTTAATTGATGACTCCACTAGATTGTTGGGGAACGTAGTAATTTCAAAAAAATTCCTACGCACACACATAATCATGGTGATGCATAGCAACGAGAGGGGAGAGTGTTGTCCACGTACCCTCGTAGACCGAAAGTGGAAGCGTTAGCACAACACGGTTGATGTAGTCGTACGTCTTCACGATCCGACCGATCAAGTACCGAACGCACGGCACCTCCGAGTTCAGCACACGTTCAGCTCGATGACGTCCCTCGAACTCCGATCCAGCCGAGCTTTGAGGGAGAGTTCCGTCAGCATGACGGCGTGGTGACGATGATGATGTTCTACCGACGCAGGGCTTCGCCTAAGCACCACTATGATATGACCGAGGTGGATTATGGTGGAGGGGGGCACCGCACACGGCTAAGAGATCAATGATCAATTGTTGTGTCTTTGGGGTGCCCCCCTCCCCGTATATAAAGGAGTGGAGGAGGGGGAGGGCCGGCCCTCTCTATGGCGCGCCCTAGGAGGAGTCCTACTCCCACCGGGAGTAGGATTCCCCCTTCCAAGTAGTAGTAGGAGTCAAGGAAAGGGGAGAGAGAAGAGAAGGAAGGAGGGGGCGTAGCCCCTCCCCCTAGTCCAATTCGGACTAGGCCTTGGGGGGGCACCCAGCCTCTCCTCTCTCTTTCCCCTAAAGCCCAATAAGGCCCATATACTCCCCGGCGAATTCCCGTAACTCTCTGGTACTCCAAAAAATACCCGAATCACTCGGAACCTTTCCGATGTCCGAATATAGTCGTCCAATATATCGATCTTTACGTCTTTGCCATTTCGAGAATCCTCGTCATGTCCCCGATCTCATCCGGGACTCCGAACTACCTTCGGTACATCAAAAAACATAAACTCATAATATAACCGTCATCGAACTTTAAGCGTGCGGACCCTACGGGTTCGAGAACTATGTAGACATGACCGAGACACGTCTCCGGTCAATAACCAATAGCGGAACCTGGATGCTTATATTGGCTCCCACATATTCTACGAAGATCTTTATCGGCCAAACCGCATAACAACATACGTTGTTCCCTTTGTCATCGGTATGTTACTTACCCAAGATTCGGTCGTCGGTATCTCAATACCTAGTTCAATCTCGTTACCGGCAAGTCTCTTTACTCGTTCCGTAATACATCATCCCGCAACTAACTCATTAGTTACAATGCTTGCAAGGCTTATAGTGATGTGCATTACTGAGTGGGCCCAGAGATACCTCTCCGATAATCGGAGTGACAAATCCTAATCTCGAAATACGCCAACCCAACAAGTACCTTCGGAGACACCTGTAGAGCACCTTTATAATCACCCAGTTACGTTGTGACGTTTGGTAGCACACAAAGTGTTCCTACGGTAAACGGGAGTTGCATAATCTCATAGTCATAGGAACATGCATAAGTCATGAAGAAAGCAATAGCAACATACTAAATGATCAAGTGCTAAGCTAACGGAATGGGTCAAGTCAATCACATCATTCTCCTAATGATGTGATCCCGTTAATCAAATGACAACTCATGTCTATGGCTAGGAAACTGAACCATCTTTGATTAACGAGCTAGTCAAGTAGAGGCATACTAGTGACACTATGTTTGTCTATGTATTCACACATGTATCAAGTTTCCGGTTAATACAATTCTAGCATGAATAATAAACATTTATCATGAAATAAGGAAATAAATAATAACTTTATTATTGCCTCTAGGGCATATTTCCTTCATACATACTGCCGTGTGTATCTTCTGAAATCTAAGGATGAGGCTTTGAATTTTTTCAAGATCTATAAAGCTGAAGTGGAAAACCAACTTGATCGGGAAATCAAGAGGCTTAGGTCCGACCGTGGTGGAGAGTATTTTTCCAATGAATTTGATGCTTTTTGTGCGGAACATGGTATAATCCATGAGAGGACGCCTCCCTATTCACCTCAGTCAAATGGGGTAGCCGAAAGAAAGAACCGTACTCTAACTGATTTGGTTAACGCCATGTTAGACACATCGGGTCTCTCCAAGGCATGGTGGGGGGAGGCGATATTGACTGCATGTCATGTCCTAAACCGAGTTCCCACAAAGAATAAAGAGATAACTCCATTCGAGGAATGGGAGAAGAAAAGATTAAAACTCTCTTATCTACGAACATGGGGTTGTTTGGCGAAAGTCAATGTGCCAATTCCAAAGAAGCGGAAGCTTGGACCAAAAACTGTGGATTGTGTTTTCCTGGGATATGCTTTTCATAGCATTGGTTATAGATTCTTGGTTGTAAAATCTGAGGTACCTGACATGCATGTTGGTACAATCATGGAGTCAAATGATGCGACTTTCTTTGAAGATATATTTCTCATGAAGGATATGGCTACCTCATCTAATCAGGAGATACCTAGTTCATCGAATCAGGAACCAGTTACAATTACTGAACCTGCCATTTTGATGGAACACTTTGAAAAGCCTGTGGAGGAGAACAATGAAGTTCCTACTAGGAGCAAGAGACAGAGGACTGCAAAGTCCTTTGGTGATGATTTTCTTGTGTATCTCATAGATGACACTCCCAGTTCTATTTCAGAGGCCTATGCATCTGAAGATGCTGACTACTGGAAGGAAGCAGTCCGTAGTGAGATGGATTCCATCTTGGCAAATGAAACTTGGGAGATAACTGAGCGTCCTTATGGGTGCAAACCTATAGGGTGCAAATGGGTATTCAAGAAGAAGCTTAGCCTTATGGTACTATCGAAAAGTACAAGGCAGGGCTCTTTGGAATCTTAGGGCTGATGGGTGCAAACCTATAGGGTGCAAATGGATGCACACGCGGCGGCGCCCTCGTCATCAACGAGGGTGGCCGTGGCCCCTCTACTCCCTCTTCCCGCCTCGTCCAGCCAAAGACCAAGCCGGGGTTGCTCCCCGTGAAGAAGGAGCATGACGCCATGGCCGCCGACGACGAGACCGCGCTCAAGTGGGCGCAGGAGGACTACGTCCGCGAGGAGATGGCGCGCCAGCGCCGCGCCCTCGAGGAGATAGCTGCTCGGCGCCGCGGGCGTGAGGAGGGCGGTGTTATCATCCTCGACGACAGTGATGACGAGGCGCCCGGGCCGTGTGATACGTCTCCAACGTATCTACTTTTTCTCATGCTTTTCCTCTTGTTTTGCACTCTAATTTGCATGATTTGAATGAAACTAACCCCGGACTGATGCTGTTTTCAGCAGAACTACCATGGTGTTGTTTTTGTGCAGAAATAAAGGTTCTTGGAATGGAACAAAACTTTGCGAGGATTTTTTATATCAATAATAAGAATTTCTGGAGCCAAGACCTGCCGGAGAGGGGCACCTGGGTGGGCACAACCCACCAGGGCGCGCCCCCCTCTCCTGGCGCGCCCAGGTGGGTTGTATCCACCTGATGGCCCCACTGACGACCCCCCTGATACTATAAATTCACATATTTCCAGAAAAATCAGGGAAAAAGAATTATCGCGTTCCACGAGACGGAGCCGCCGCCAAGCCCTGTTCTTCCTCGGGAGGGCAAATCTGGAGTCCGTTTGGGGCTCCGGAGAGGGGGATCTTCGTTCTTTGTCATCACCAACCAATCTCCATCGCCAATTCCATGATGCTCCCCACCGGGAGTGAGTAATTCCTTCGTAGGCTCGCTGGTCGGTGAGGAGTTGGATGAGATTCATCATGTAATCGAGTTAGTTTTGTTAGGGCCTGATCCCTAGTATCCACTATGTTCCTAGATTGATGTTGCTATGACTTTGCTATGCTTAATGCTTGTCACTTTGGGCCCGGGTGCCATGAACTCAGATCTGAACCGTTTATGAATTCATCATTATATCCATGTTTTAGATCCGATCTTGCAAGTTATAGTCACCTACTACGGTTATGGTCCGACAACCCCGGAGTGACAACAACCGGGCCCACTCTCGGTTATGACCGTAGTTTGAGGAGTTCATGTATTCACTATGTGTCAATGCCTTGTTCCGGTTCTCTATTAAAAGGAGGCCTTAATATCCCTTAGTTTCCAATATGGACCCCGCTGCCACGGGAGGGTAGGACAAAAGATGTCATGCAAGTTCTTTTAATAAAGCATGTATGACTATTTACGGAATATATGCCTACATTATATCGATGAACTGGAGCTAGTGCCGTATCGCCCTAGGTTATAACTGTCACATGATGAATATCATCCAACAAGTCACCGATCCAATGCCTACGAATTTATTTATATTGATCTTGCTGCATTACTATTGCTATCATCACTGTTACACTTGCTACAAATTATTGCTATCACTGTTACTATTACCATTGCTGCTGCCACTACTATCAAAACTATCAAACTACTTTGCTACTGATCACTTTGCTGCAGATAATTAATCTCCAGGTGTGGTTGAATTGACAACTCAGCTGCTAATACCTTCAAATATTCTTTGGCTCCCCTTGTGTCAAATCTACAAATTTGGGTTGAATACTATACCCTCGAAAAATGTTGCGATCCCCTATACTTGTGGGTTATCAAGACCTTTTTCTGGCGCCGTTGCCGGGGAGCATAGCTATATTTGTTGAGTCACTTGGGATTATTATCATATTATCACTATGAAGAATCTGAAGGATCCAAAGACTAAGATATTTCCCTCAAGGACGAGGGGAGGTAAGGAACTGCCATCCAGTTCTGCTTTAGATTCACCTTCTGTTATGAGTAAACTTGCAACACCACCACATGCTATGAATTCTAATATGTCGCAAGTTATTGATGATGCTACTTCTACTATGAATGATGCTTATGATGATGCTAGTACCTTGCTTGATAATGATGATGTGCCACTTGGTGTATTTCTTGATGAACAAATTGCTAGAGTAATACAACATGATGTTGTTGAATCTGATGATGAGTTTGAAACTGAAACTCCTAAAACACCTGCTAGAACTAGCCTTCCTAGATATGAATTGCCTAAGGTACCGGAAGGTTATGTTATGAATGAGGAAACAACTAGAGATATTCTTGCTTGTAAGGATAGAGATGATCTAGAGAAATTACTATGCAAGTATAAAGAAAAATCTCTGAATGTTAGAATGAAGTATGATCCTAAGTTTGCTACTTCACCTATCTTTAATGATGACAAGGATTATGAATTCTCTGTCGACCCAGAGTTAATTACTTTGGTTGAATCTGATCCTTTTTCCATGGTTATGAAACTGAAACTGTTGTGGCACATCTTACTAAGTTGAATGATATAGCCGCCCTTTTTACTCATGATGAGAAAATGGGCTATTACTTTATTCTCAAATTATTTCCTTTCTCATTAAAGGGTGATGCTAAAGCTTGGTACAATACACTTACTCCTGGTTGTGTGCATAGTCCCTAGGATATGATTTATTACTTCTCTGAAAAATATTTTCCTGCTCATAAGAAACAAGTTGCCTTACATGAAATATTTAACTTTGTGCAAACTAAAGAAGAGAGTCTCCCACAAGCTTGGGGGAGACTTTGCCAGTTACTTAATGCTTTGCCTGATCATCCTCTTAAGAAAAATGAAATACTTGATATCTTCTATAATGGACTAACCGATGCTTCTAGGGACTTCCTAGATAGTTGTGCTGGTTGTGTTTTCAGGGAACGAACTGTTGGACAAGCTGAAGAATTATTGAATAACATATTGAAAAATTATGATGATTGGACTATTCCTGAACCACCGCCTAAACCCACTCCGAAGAAGAGGGGTATATTATATCTCAGTCCTGAAGATATGCAAGAGGCGAAGAAATCTATGAAGGAAAAAGGTATTAATGCCGAGGATGTTAAAAATTTACCTCCTATTGAAGAAATACATGGGCTTAATACACCACCACTGCCTAAGGTGGTAGAGGTAAATTCTTTAATGAAGTTCAATGATAATGATAATCCTCAAAATATGCATCCTAGTCAATGCCTTTGTGAGTTTGAAAACTACATTAGAAAACAAGATCACTTCAATGCAAATGTTATGAAACAATTGAAATATAATTTTGATATGATTGCTCGCTTGACTGACTTGTTATTTAGAATCTCAAATGATGTTAGAGGTGTTGGAAAACATGCTTCCATGGTTCAAACTCAACTAGAACAAGTTGCTAAATAACAAAGAGAATTACTTGATGAAATGAATCATAATATGCATGACTTTGCTGTTAGAGTTGCAACTAGAGGAGGTAAAATGACTCAGGAACCACTTTATCCTGAGGGACACCCAAAAAGAATTGAACAAGACTCACAAAGAGCTGACACTAGTGCACCTAGTCCTTCTAAAAACAAAAAGAAGAAGAAAAATGATAGGACTTTGCATGCTTCTAGTGAACTTGAAATAGAAAAACCTCCTGATAAAGAAAATTAAACTTCTATCTCTGATGCTGAAACTCAATCTGGTAATGAACATCCACCTAGTGATAATGAAAAAGATAATGCTGATGTTCATGAAGATGCTCAACCAAATGAAAAGGAACCAGATAATGATGTTGAGATAGAACCACCTACTGATCTTGATAACCCACAACCTAAGAATAAAAGGTATGACAAAAGTGACTTTGTGGCTAGAAAACACGGTAAAGAAAGAGAACCGTGGGTTCAAAAACCCATGCCTTTTCACCCAAGTCAACTAAAAAGAATGATGATGAAGAATTTGAACGCTTTGCTGAAATGTTGAGGCCAGTCTTTTTGCGTACTCGCTTGACTGATATCTTGAAAATGCCTCCTTATGCAAAGTATATGAAAGACATCATCACTAATAAGAGAAAAATACCGGAAGCTGAAATCTTCACTATGCTTGCTAATTATACTTTCAAAGATGGAGTGCCTAAAAAACTTGGAGATCCGGGTATACCAACTATACCTTGCTCTATCAAAAAGAATTATGTGAAAACTGCTTTGTGTGATTTAGGAGCTGGTGTTAGTGTTATGCCTTTCTCTTTATATAAAAGACTTGACTTGAATAAACTCACACCTACTGAAATATCTTTGCAAATGGCTGACAAGTCAACTTCCATACCTATCGGTATCTGTGAGGATGTGCCCGTTGTTGTTGATAATGTTACTATTTTGATTGACTTTGTTATACTTGAGATGCCCGAGGACGACAACATGTCTATTATCCTCGGTAGACCCTTCTTGAATACTGCAGGGGCTGTTATTGATTGCAATAAAAGCAAGGTCACTTTTCATATTAATGGTAATGAGCATACGGTGCACTTTCCCAAAAAACAATTCCAAATGGTATTAATGTTATTGAAAAATCTCCGGCAATCACTATTGGAAGTTTTCAAATACCTCTACCTATTGTCAAAAAGAAATATGAAATGCTTATTGTTGGGGAGATGCAAATCCCCATTGGGGTAACTTAGTGATTTACAAAAATTCTTCGGTTTCATGCTAATCGAAAGTGGTTGTTAATAAGACCTGATCAACCTTATTAATGAATCATTTTTGAGCGGTATGAAGTTGATGAATTTAGTAAGCACTACCTTTTTTCCTACTTTTTTCTGTTCTTATTAGTTGAATAAAATAAAATTCCATGTTTTGTCTGTTTTCTGAATTTCCCGTGCAATAAAAATGACCCAAAAATAAAATTTCTCAGAATGCCCTAAAAAATTTATACGATTTTTTTTTTGAATATTTAAGATTTTTTGGTGCAAATAACACCAGAGGGAGGTGCACCAAGTGGGCACAACCCACCTGGGCGTGCTAGGACCCCCAGGCGCGTCCTGGTGGGTTGTGGTCCCCACGTGGGCCCCCTCACTTATCTCTTCATCCCACATCATCACTTACCTCCAGAAAAAATCCCCATTGCTCTTTCTCCCGTGTTCTTGAGCTCAAACCCGCGGATTTCGATCTCTTTGCTCGAAGCTCCGTTTCCGAAACTGTTTCGGCGGATTGTTGCTTGGTATGTGACTCCACCATTTGTCCAATTAGTTTTTGTTTTAGTGGTTTATACTTTAAATAATTAGCTACTCTTGGTGCTGCTGTAGATATGTTTGCATGTTGAATTCTTAATGTTCTAAGTAGTTTGAATGCTTGCTATGGCCTCTATGTATCCCTATGAGTAGTTGCTATCAATTTTGTGAAGTTTTGTTGAGAAAATTTTGTGAACTAAAAATTCAGATTTTTGTTCATAGGAAAAATTGTACGCGGACATGAGTATCTTCAGGAAGTTTGGCTCTAAGAAGAACTCCAAGGGTGTTATTGGGGAGTCTTCTGACAGTGATCTCCACCCTCGGAGGTTGGCGGAGGTACGGCCGTGCGAATGGCCGCACACCCCGTTCCTGCAAGAGGCTGGAATTCATGAGGAGTTCATCCAATTTATTGCTAATGTCGGCCTCACCGACTTCATCGCAGATGAGTGTGACCAACACCAAATCCTCACAAACATCTTTCTTCAAAGTTTTACTTTCCTGCCTAGAAATAATCCTCCCGAAGTTAGCTTTGACTTATTGTAACACCCCGGATGTAACTTTCCATATTTGTAACTCCAACTCTTGCCATTTTCGGCTATGTGTTATGATATTCCCTCCGTGGTCGGGTTTTGCCTTTCGTTTTGTATTTTGTTCATGTCATGCATTTCATATCATGCCATCTCCCCAGTGATGTAGTCCATGTATTTTTGTGATCTCTGTGGTGACTAGCACAAGTATGCAAAGTAGGCTTCGTAATGTTTCTGATTTCAGAGACAGTGATTTCTCTAAGTCCTTGTCTGCTGTTATTTTGTTTCCATGTAAACTTGATGCTACAGAGAGATCCATGCATATTTTGGAGATCTTCAGTAAGGATGTTTTGTAGATATTGTTGTAATTGATCCATTCATGCAATTGTTTGCAATTATGGAGTGCCATAGCATGACTCAATCTTGCTCTACTTTTGCTATAAAATATTTCTGGCAGATTCTTTACATGATATTCATTTTTGCCAAGCTTGCTGTAGTTGATACATACATGCTATGCTTTTGTTCTTGCCATGGATAGCTTCATAAACATGCCATTTTGCTGTGGGTATGCTAGTTTTGTCATGCATTGCTTTGTGGTGAGTGCATCAAGCTCACAAACATGCCTTCATATTATTATTTCTGTCATGCTCTGTTTTCTGCTAAGTCTGGAACCTGATAACGAAACTTGCTATGTTTACATGCTTGCCATCATATCTTCTGATCCTTTTTGGCTTATGGTCATTAAGGGACTTTTGTCATATGCATTTAGTAGAATACTGTGATGCCTTGTTTTGTCATGTTAAGTTCCTGTAGCATGTTGATTTCGTGCTCTGAACATTGCTACCTGATGCTGTTTCAGACATGTCCAGTAATTTCACTAAGTCTGTGAACCTGTTATCTTTTGCACTTTTGCCATGCTTGTTTGAGCTTGATATGTTGTGATCTAGCAGTAGGTCAGTGTTCATATTTTGTCAAGCATCTCCTGTAGATTACTGTCATATGCTTTGTTGCTATGTTGGAGTCCTGTAGCATTGTTGCTTGTTGCATTTTAAGTGCTATCATGTTGTTAATCACAGATTCGTGTCATTCTTGTTTTGCTTGCTATTTGCAAACCGTGCATCCGTTTCCAGTGCTCTTTATATCGATTTCGACCGAAATCATCTTATCTTTCCAGTGGCATGCTTGGTTTGTCAAGTTACTGCCTTGTTCATCATTTTCCTTCCAGAGCACGCATATGCATCGCATATCATATCTTGCATATCATTCATGTTTTGTATCATGTTGCTTGTGCATTTCCCGTGATTGATTGTGGTTCCGTTGCTTGTGTTCTTGTCTTGGGTAGAGCCGGGAGACGAGTTGGTGAACGAGGAACCTGTTGAGTACGCTTACGAGGATCAAGCTTTCGACAACTCTGAGAACCTTGCAGGCAAGATGACCACCCCTCGAAATCACTTCTATCTTTGCTTTGCTAGTTGTTCGCTCTATTGCCATGCTGCGCTACCTATCACTTGCTATATCATGCCTCCCATATTGCCATGTCAGCCTCTAACCATCTTTTCCTAGCAAACCGTTGTTTGGCTAAGTTACCGCTTTTGCTCAGCCCTTCTTATAGCGTTGCTAGTTGCAGGTGAAGTTGAAGTTGGTTCCATGTTGGAACATGGATATGTTGGGATATCACAATATCTCTTATTTAATTAATGCATCTATATATATTTGGTAAAGGGTGGAAGGCTCGGCCTTATGCCTGGTGTTTTGTTCCACTCTTGCCGCCCTAGTTTCTGAGATACCGGGATTATGTTCCTTGAGTTTGCGTTCCTTTCGCGGTTGGGTGATTTATGGGACCCCCTTGACAGTTCGCCTTGAATAAAACTCCTCCAGCAAGGCCCAACTTTGGTTTTACCATTTCCCACCTAAGCCTTTTCCCCGGGTTTTCGCGAGCCCGAGGGTCATCTTATTTTAAAACCCCGGGCCAGTGTTCCTCTGAGTGCTGGTCCAAACTAGAGCACCGTGCGGGACCGTCCCTTGGCAACTTGGGTTATGTTGGTACCTGTACGCTTGGCTCATCCGTTGTGCCCTGAGAACGAGATATGTGCAGCTCCTATCGGGATTTGTCGGCACATTCGGGGGCTTTGCTGGTTTTGTTTTACCATTGTCGAAATGTCTTGTAAACCGGGATTCCGAGACTGATCGGGTCTTTCCGGGAGAAGGTTTATCCTTCGTTGACCGTGAGAGCTTATGATGGGCTAAGTTGGGACACCCCCTGCAGGGTATTATCTTTCGAAAGCCGTGCCCGCGGTTATGAGGTAGATGGGAATTTGTTAATGTCCGGTTGTAGAGAACTTGTCACTTGACCCAGTTAAAATACATCAACTGTGTGTGTAGCCGTGATGGTCTCTTCTCGGCGGAGTCCGGGAAGTGAACACGGTTTGAGTTATGTATGACGTAAGCAGGAGTTCAGGATCACTTCTTGGTCATTACTAGATGACGACCGTTCCGTTGCTTCTCTTCTCGCTCTCATTTGCGCAAGTTAGCCACCACATATGCTTATTGCCGCTGCAGCTCCACCTCATTACACCATCCTTTCCTATAAGCTTAAATAGTCTTGATCTCGCGGGTGTGAGATTGCTGAGTCCTCGTGACTCACAGATTCTACCAAAACAGTTGCAGGTGCCGACGATGCCAGTGCAGATGATGGGGTCGATCTCAAGTGGGAGTTCGACGAGGAACGTGGTCGTTACTATGTGTCTTTTCTTGATGATCAGTAGTGGAGCTCAGTTGGGATGATCGGGGACCTAGCATTTGGGGTTGTCTTATTTTCATTTGGATCTTGACCGTAGTCGGTCTATATGTGTGTATTTTGGATGATGTATGAATTATATTTATGTATTGTGTGAAGTGGCGATTGTAAGCCAACTCTTTATCCCATTCTTGTTCATTACATGGGATTGTGTGAAGATGACCCTTCTTGCGACAAAACCACTATGCGGTTATGCCTCTAAGTCATGCCTCGACACGTGGGAGATATAGCCGCATCGTGGCGTGACACTTATATGCTGAAAACCATCAGATACCACTTACTGAGTTTTGTAACATATGCATGATCCCGTCTGATGGGAGCTTGGCTGAGCCTAGGCCGGCTGAGTTTGAGGCCTTCTGTCGCACTTTGACAGTAGGTGATGAGAGAAGAGTGTCAGCCATCACTGCCGGTGGCTTACATTTTCCTGTTGTTCGTTACTTTGCACTCTTCATTACCAAATGCTTGCTTGCTAGAGAGAAGGTGGGTACTCTTAGTTCACCAGACCTTGCTGTTTTACGTCGTGCATTAGAGGGCGACGACACTTATAGCTTGGGAGCTATTGTAGCTTGTCGCCTCCATCTTAATAAATCTCAGGTAAAGTACATGGTGGGATTTTTGCTACTCGTTTGGCGGCTCACTTCGATGTTGAGATACGCTCTCATGATTACCCCCTGACCAAGGTTTACCTAGACCAAGAAGCCATGGATCACCATCACTTTCTTGCACATGATCGTCCTGATATGGCCATTCCTTAACCTGGTTTATAGCATTGAAACTCGTGATGTTATCCCCTTGCCTGCACCTGCTTTGTTTGATTCTGTTGCTAGGGGCGGATACCGGATTATGCCTGCAGACATCCACGCCTACTGGAACGCTCACGCTGCTGCAGAGGCTGCTCAGGGACCTCAGCAGTGGGATGAGTGGATGCCTGCTCCTCGGGATCCCTACTACCCTCCAGGCTACTGATCGATTACCAACTTAGGCCAAAAGCCTAAGCTTGGGGGAGTACGTGTTTCTCACCGACATTATATTCATGTTCACTCATATCATTCTATGTCGGTGTTCACACTTTCTCATTCATCCATGCTTAGATTTATTTTTCTTGCTTTCTTCTTGTGTGTTTGAAAAACTTTAGAAAAACTAAAAAATTAGTTGTAGTAATTTACTTTCCATGCATACTTAGTAGTAGTACTAAAAAATCCAAAAAGAATTCCTTGTTCTTCTTTTGCTTATTGGGAGCTTTCTCGTGTAAATAGTTTTTCTCGTTTTTTCTTTTTATTTGCTCGTTCAAGAAAACCAAAAACTCCAAAAATATTTCAGTGTGTTTCTCTGAATTTCTTTTCCTTTTATTCGAGTCTTACCGAGGAGAAGACCACGATGAAAATGTTGAGTGGCTCTCATATGAATAACTATTGAACTAATAAAGAGCCTATTTTACCTTGTCTTCTCCTGTTGAATAAAATGTTTTGCAGATTCCAGCTTAGTGCATGGCACTCTTGCACTATTATTATTTTCATATCATTTGGTCATGCAAGTGAAAGGCAATAATGACGATATTCGATGAGCTGGCCGTGGCAAGGAGAAACTGGTATGAACTTGACTTGTTCTGTTTGTGTAAATATGTTTAACCCAGTATCCAGGCTTCAGCCCGTTATGATTAAACAAGTTTGCAATGACAATTAGAGATTATAGTTTCTCATGCCATGCATATGTAGTGCTACCTCTTGAGCATGCGTTGGTTTTCCCTTGAAGAGGAAATGGTGATGCAGCAAAGTAGCGTAAGTATTTCCCTCGATTTTTGAGAACCAAGGTATCAATCCAATAGGAGGTTACACGCAAGTCGCCTAGTACCTGCACAAACAATCAAGAACCTTGCAACCAATGCGATAAAGGGGTTGTCAATCCCTTCACGGCCACTTGCAAAAGTGAGATCTGATAAAGATAATAAGATAATAGTTTTGGTATTTTTGTTGTATAGATTGGAAAGTAAAGATTGCAAAATAAACTAAATAGTAAACTAGAATTATATATCAGAAACTTATATGATGTAAAATAGACCCGGGGGCCATAGGTTTCACTAGTGGCTTCTCTCAAGATAGCATATTTTACGGTGGGTGAACAAATTACTGTCGAGCAATTGATAGAAAAGCGCATAGTTATGAAAATATCTAGGCATGATCATGAACATAGGCATCACGTCCGTGTTAAGTAGACCGAACGATTCTGCATCTACTACTATTACTCCACACATCGACCGCTATCCAGCATGCATCTAGAGTATTAAGTTCATAAGAACAGAGTAACGCATTAGGCAAGATGACATGGTGTAGAGGGATAAACTCAAGCAATATGATATAAACACCATCTTTTTATCCTCGATGGCAACAATACAATACGCGCCTTGCTGAACCTACCGTCACTGGGAAAGGACACCGCAAGATTGAACCCAAAGCTAAGCACTTCTCCCATTGCAAGAAAGATCAATCTAGTAGGCCAAACCAAACTGATAATTCGAAGAGACTTGCAAAGATATCAAATCATGCATATAAGAATTCAGAGAAGAATCAAATATTGTTCACAGATAATCTTGATCATAAACCCACAATTCATCGGATCTCGACAAACACACCACAAAACGAATTACATCGAATAGATCTCCAAGAGAATCGAGGAGAACTTTGTATTGAGATCCAAAGAGAGAGAAGAAGCCATCTAGCTAATAACTATGGACCCGAAGGTCTGTGGTAAACTACTCACACATCATCGGAGAGGATATGGTGTTGATGTAGAAGCCCTCCGTGATCGATTCCCCCTCCAGCTGAGCAATTGATAGTGGATCTCATGGGTACAGAAGGTTGCAGTAGTGGAAAAAGTGTTTCATGGCTCTCCTAGATGTTTTCAAGGTATGAGAGTATATATAGGCGAAAGAAGTAGGTCGGTTGAGCCACGAGGGGCCCACGAGGGTGGGGGCGCGCCCTCCTGCCTCGTTGCTTCCTTGACGTCCACTCCAAGTCTCCTGGATTGCGTTTGTTCCAAAAAAGATCCTCGCGAAGGTTTCATTCCGTTTGGATTCCGTTAGATATTTCTTTTCTGCGAAACAATGAAATAGGCAAAAAAACAGCAACTAGCATTGGGCCTCCGGTTAATAGGTTAGTCCCAAAAATAATATAAAATAGCATATTAAAGCCCATTAAACAACCAAAACAGATAATATACTAGCATGGAACAATCAAAAATTATAGATACATTGGAGACGTATCAGCATCCCCAAGCTTAATTCCTACTCGTCCTCGAGTAGGTAAATGATAAAAACAGAATTTTTGATGTGGAATGCTTCCTAACATAATTTTCAATGTAATTTTATTTATTGTGGCATGAATGTTCAGATCCGAAAGATTCAAGACAAAAGTTTAATATTGACATAAAAATAATTATACTTCAAGCAAACTAATAAAGTAATCATGTCTTCTCAAAATAGCATGGCCAAAGAAAGCTATCCCTACAAAATCATATAGTCTGGCTATGCTCTATCTTCACCACACAAAATATTTAAATCATGCACAACCCCGATGACAAGCCAAGCAATTGTTTCATACTTTTGATGTTCTCAAACTTTTTCAATCTTCACGCAATACATGAACGTGAGCCATGGAAATAGCACTATAGGTGGAATAGAATGGTGGTTGTGGAGAAGAAAAAAAGGAGAAGATAGTCTCACATCAACTAGGCATATCAACGGGCTATGGAGATGCCCATCAATAGATATCAATGTGAGTGAGTAGGGATCGCCATGCAACGAATGCACTAGAGCAATAAGTGTATGAAAGCTCAACAAGAAACTAAGTGGGCATGCATCCAACTTGCTTGCTCACGAAGACCTAGGGTAGCCCATCATTGGAATATACAAGCCAAGTTCTATAATGAAAAATTCCCACTAGTATATGAAAGTGACAACATAGCAGACTCTCTATCATGAAGATCATGGTGCTACTTTGAAGCACAAGTTTGGTAAAAGGATAGTAGCATTGTCCCTTCTCTCTTTTTCTCTCATTTTTTTATTTGGGCCTTTCTCTCTTTTTTTATGGCCTCTTTTTTTCCGTCCGGAGTCTCATCCCGACTTGTGGGGGAATCATAGTCTCCATCATCCTTTCCTCACCGGGACAATGCTCTAAAAAGGTAGATCATCACACTTTTATTTACTTACAACTCAAAAATTACAACTCGATGCTTTGAACAAAATATGACTCTATGTGAATGCCTCCGGCGGTGTACCGGGATGTGCAATGAATCAAGAGTGACATGTATGAAAGAATTATGAAGGTGGCTTTTCCACAAATACAATGTCAACTACATGATCATGCAAAGCAATATGACAATGATGGAGCATGTCATAATAAACGGAACGGTGGAAAGTTGCATGGCAATATATCTCGGAATGGCTATGGAAATGCCATAGTAGGTAGGTATGGTGGCTGTTTTGAGGAAGGTAAATGATGGGTTTTTGATACCGGCGAAAGTTGCGCGGTACTAGAGAGGCTAGAAATGGTGGAAGGGTGAGAGTGCGTATAATCCATGGACTCGACATTAGTCATAAAGAACTCACATACTTATTGCAAAAATCTATTAGTTATCGAAACAAAGTACTACGCGCATGCTCCTAGGGGGATATATTGGTAGGAAAATACCATCGCTCGTCCCCAACCGCCACTCATAAGGAAGACAATCAATAAATCAATCATGCTCCGACTTCATCACATAACGGTTCACCATACATGCATGTTACGGGAATCACAAACTTTAACACAAGTATTTCTAAATTTCAGAACTACTTAACTAGCACAACTCTAATATTACCATCTTCATATCTCAAAACAATTATCAAGTATCAAACTTCTCATAGTATTCAATGCACTTTATATGAAAGTTTTTATTATATCCATCTTGGATGCCCATCATATTAGGACTAATTTTATAGCCAAAGCAAATTACCATGCTGTTCTAAGGGACTCTCAAAATAATATAAGTGAAGCATGAGAGATCAATAATTTCTACAAAATAAAACCACCACCGTGCTCTAAAAAGATATAAGTGCAGCACTAGAGCAAAATTATCTAGCTCAAAAGATATAAGTGAAGCACATAGAGTATTCTAATAAATTCCGATTCATGTGTGTCTCTCTCAAAAGATGTGTACAGCAAGGATGATTGTGGTAGACTAAAAATCAAAGACTCAAATCATACAAGACGCTCCAAGCAAAACACATATCATGTGGTGAATAAAAATATAGCCTCAAGTAAAGTTACCGATAGACGAAGACAAAAGAGGGGATGCCTTCCGGGGCATCCCCAAGCTTAGGCTTTTGGTGTCCTTGAATTTACCTTGGGGTGCCTTGGGCGTCCCCAATCTTAGGCTCTTGCCACTCCTTGTTCCAAAATCCATCAAATCTTTACCGAAAAACTTGAAAACTTCACAACACAAAACTCAACAGAAATTCTCATGAGCTTCGTTAGTATAAGAAAACAAATCACCGTCTTAAGGTAATGTAATGAAATCATTCTTTATTTATATCGGTGTTAAACCTACTGTATTCCAACTTCTCTATGGTTCATACCCCCCGATACTAGCCATAGATTCATCAAAATAAGCAAACAACACACGAAAAACAGAATCTGTCTAAAACAGAACAGTCTGTAGTAATATGTATCAAACGTATACTTCGGTAACTCAAAAAATTCTGAAATAAATTGGTGGACGTGAGGAATTTATCTATTAATCATTTTCAAAAAGAATCAACCTAATATCACTCTCCATTAAAAAATGGCAGCTAATCTCGTGAGCGCTAAAGTTTCTGTTTTTTACAGCAAGATCGCAAAGACTTCCCCTAAGTCTTCCCAAAGGTTCTTCTTGGAACAAACACTAATTAAAACATAAAACCACATCTAAACAGAGGCTAGATGAATTATTTATTACTAAACAGGAACAAAAAGCAAAGAACAAAAATAAAATTGGGTTGCCTCCCAACAAGCGCTATCGTTTAACGCCGCTAGCTAGGCATAAGATTTCAACGATGCTCACACGAAAGATAATAATTGAAACACAAAGAGAGCATCATGAAACATGTGACAAACACATTTAAGTCTAACTTACTTCCTATGCATAGGCATTTTATAAGCAAACAAATTATCAAGGCAAGCAAAAACTACCATATGCAAGGAAGAAGAGAGAAACAATAGCAATCTCAACATAACGAGAGGTAATTTAGTAACATGAAAATTTCTAAAACCATATTTTCCTCTATCATAATAATTAAATGTAGGATCATAAGCAAATTCAACAATATAGCTATCACAAAACATATTCTTAATATGATCCACATGTATGCAAAGTTGACACTCTTCCAAAATAGTGGGATTAACATTAACTAAAGTCATGACCTCTCCAAACCCACTTTTATCAAAAACTTCATAAGATTGAACATTCTCCAAATATGTGGGATCTAAAGTTGACACTCTTCCAAACCCACTTTCAATATTATTGCAAACATTATTTTCAATCTCATATTCATCACGGGGCTTAACTAAATTTTCAAGATCATAAGAAGAATCACCCCAATCATGATCATTGCAACAAGTAGTAGACATAGCAAAACTAGCATCCCCAACCTTAGGGTTTTGCATATTATTAGCACAATTGACATCAAGAGAATTTATAGTAAAATCATTGCAATAGTGCTTTTTATTCAAGGAGCTATCGTCAATCTCTTCATAAATTTCTTCATCACAATTTCCAGATTCACGAATTTCAAGCAAAACCTCATAAAGATAATCTAGTGCACTAAAATCACTAGAAATTGGTTCATCATAATTGGATCTCTTAAAAAGATTAGCAAGGGGATGAGGATCCATAAACTTTTAGCAAGCAAAGATGCAAGCAAAAAGAAGGCACATGGTAACACAAGATCGAACGGAAGGAGGGCGAAGAAAAGGCAAAGGTGAAGTGGGGGAGAGGAAAACAAGAGGCAAATGGCAAATAATGTAATGCGGGGGAGAAGAGTTTGTGATGGGTACTTGGTATGTCTTGACTTGAGCATATATCTCCCCGGCAACGGCGCCAGAAATCCACACGTTGGCGGGAGATCAAATCTGGACTTCACTTGGCGTAAACCTCCCCGGCAACGGTGCCAGAAATCCTTCTTGCTACCTCTTCAGCATGCGTTGGTTTTCCCTTGAAGAGGAAATGGTGATGCAGCAAAGTAGCGTAAGTATTTCCCTTAGTTTTTGAGAACCAAGGTATCAATCCAGTAGGAGGTTACACGCAAGTCGCCTAGTACCTGCACAAACAATCAAGAACCTTGCAACCAACGCGATAAAGGGGTTGTCAATCCCTTCACGGCCACTTGCAAAAGTGAGATCTGATAAAGATAATAAGATAATAGTTTTGGTATTTTTGTTGTATAGATTGGAAAGTAAAGATTGCAAAATAAACTAAATATTAAACTAGAATTATAGATCAGAAACTTATATGATGTAAAATAGACCCGGGGGCCATAGGTTTCACTAGTGGCTTCTCTCAAGATAACATATTTTACGGTGGGTGAACAAATTACTGTCAAGCAATTGATAGAAAAGCGCATAGTTATGAGAATATCTAGGCATGATCATGAACATAGGCATCACGTCCGTGTTAAGTAGACCGAAACAATTCTGCATCTACTACTATTACTCCACACATCGACCGCTATCCAACATGCATCTAGAGTATTAAGTTCATAAGAACAGAGTAACGCATTAGGCAAGATGACATGATGTAGAGGGATAAACTCAAGCAATATGATATAAAACCCATCTTTTTATCCTCGATGGCAACAATACAATACGTGCCTTGCTGCCCCTACTGTCACTGGGAAAGGACACCGCAAGATTGAACCCAAAGCTAAGCACTTCTCCCATCACAGGAAAGATCAATCTAGTAGGCCAAACCAAACTGATAATTCGAAGAGACTTGCAAAGATATCAAATCATGCATATAAGAATTCAGAGAAGAATCGAATATTGTTCATAGATAATCTTGATCATAAACCCACAATTCATCGGATCTCGACAAACACACCGCAAAAAGAATTATATCGAATAGATCTCCAAGAAAATCGAGGAGAACTTTGTATTGAGATCCAAAGAGAGAGAAGAAGCCATCTAGCTAATAACTATGGACCTGAAGGTCTATGATAAACTACTCACACATCATCGGAGAGGCTATGGTGTTGATGTACAAGCCCTCCATGATCGATTCCCCCTCCGGTGGAGCGCCGAAAAAGGCCCTAAGATGGGATCTCACGGGTACAGAAGGTTGCGGCAGTGGAAAAAGTGTTCCGTGGCTCTCTTGGATGTTTTCAGGGTATGAGAGTATATATAGGCGAAAGAAGTAGGTCGGTTGAGCCACGAGGGGCCCACGAGGGTGGGGGCGCGCCCTCCTGCCTCGTGGCTTTCTTGTTGCTTCCTTGACGTCCACTCCAAGTCTCCTGGATTGCATTTGTTCCAGAAAAGATCCTCGCGAAGGTTTCATTCCGTTTGGATTCAGTTTGATATTCCTTTTCTGCGAAACACTGAAATAGGCAAAAAAATAGCAACTGGCATTGGGCCTCCGGTTAATAGGTTAGTCCCAAAAATAATATAAAATAGCATATTAAAGCCCATTAAACATCCAAAACAGATAATATAATAGCATGGAACAATCAAAAATTAAAGATACGTTGGAGAAGTATCAAGTAGCTAGGAGTGGATAATGATTTATCTTGGATATCATCATAGCGTTAAAATGATTGTGATGTAGTATGACGATATGATATCCTCCTCTGAATGTTCGAGTGGCTTAACTTGGCACATGTTCATGCATGTAGTTGAATCAAAACCGACATAGCCGATATAATATTTATGTTCATGGTGTTCATATCCTACTCATGCTAGTGTCCAATGTTACTTATGCATAATGCCTGGTTATGATCGTTGTTGCTCTCTAGCTGGCCGCTTCTCAATCTTAATTGCTAGCCTTCGCCTGTACTAAGTGGGAATTCTGCTTGTACATCAAAAACCTTGAACCCAAAGTTATTCCAGATGAGTCCACCATACCTACCTATATGTGGTATTACCCTGCCGTCCTAAGTAAATTTGCATGTGCCACCTCTAAAAAAACTTCTAAAAAATTATCCTTTTTGTGTGCCTCGATCGTTCATGGAACGACAGGAAGAGGTCGATATCTTCCGTGCTGAGCGGGTTATTCTCAGGTCGAGTGTTTATTCACTCGCCATCGCACGAGAAAATGGGCGGTAATAGGGATGCCCAGTCCCAAACTGCAAACATGAAAAAGAGTTCATCTCTTGAATAATCAAACAAAAACTCCCAATGGAGTCAAAACCTTTACTTTTATCGCTTGGGAACCGCCACTAGCATGCTTAGCATGGAAGATGTTGATAACTGATGATCGTGAAGTGAATAAGAAGGGTGCATGTCTCAAAATATCATTTATCTCTATTTTAAAAATTGAGCTCTGGCACCTCTGCAAATCACTGATTCCCTCTGCGAAGGGACTTTCTATTTACTTTTATGTTGTGTCATCACCTTCTAAAACAAGCGCCAGAAACTGAGCAGAGCACAGCTGTCATGATTTATGCATTGTGTATAGCTAATGCTGGATGCATCATGACTGGATCTTTTCTACCATGAATTACAATGTTTAGTCACTGCTTGAACTTTGGAGGTGCTCTGCATTTATGTTTTGCGGTCTCAGAAAGGGCTAGCGAGATACCACTATTGTCATATTATATCTGTTGGGGAACGTAGTAATTTCAAAAAAATTCCTACGCACACACAGGATCATGGTGATGCATAGCAACGAGAGGGGAGAGTGTTGTCCACATACCCTCGTAGACCGAAAGCGGAAGCGTTAGCACAACGCGGTTAATGTAGTCGTACGTCTTCACGATCCGACCAATCAAGTACCGAACGTATGGCACCTCCGAGTTCAGCACACGTTCAGCTCGATGACGTCCCTCGAACTCCGATCCAGCCGAGCTTTGAGGGAGAGTTCCGTCAACACGACGGCGTGGTGACGATGATGATGTTCTACCGACACAGGGCTTCGCCTAAGCACCGCTACGATATTATCGAGGTGGACTATGGTGGAGGGGGGCACCGCACACGGCTAAGAGATCCCAGGGATCAATTGTTGTGTCTATGGGGTGCCCCCTGGCCACGTATATAAAGGAGTGGAGGAGGGGGGAGAGGGCCGGCCCCTATGGCGCGCCCTAGAGGAGTCCTACTCCCACCGGGAGTAGGATTCCCCCTCTTCCAAGTAGTAGGAGTAGGAGTCAAGGAAAGGGAAGAGAGAAGAGAAGGATGGAGGGGGCGCAGCCCCTCCCCCTAGTCCAATTTGGACTAGGCCTTGGGGGGCGCGCAGCCTCTCCTCTCTCTATCCCCTAAAGCCCAATAAGGCCCATATACTCCCCGGTGAATCACCCAGTTACGTTGTGATGTTTGGTAGCACACAAAGTGTTCCTCTGGTAAACGGGAGTTGCATAATCTCATAGTCATAGGAACATGTATAAGTCATGAAGAAAGCAATAGCAACATACTAAATGATCAAGTGCTAAGCTAACGGAATGGGTCAAGTCAATCACATCATTCTCCTAATGATGTGATCCCATTAATCAAATGACAACTCATGTCTATGGCTAGGAAACTCAACCATCTTTGATCAACGAGCTAGCCAAGTAGAGGCATAATAGTGACACTATGTTTGTCTATGTATTCACACATGTATTATGTTTCCGGTTAATACAGTTCTAGCATGAATAATAAACGTTTATCATGAAATAAGGAAATAAAAATAACTTTATTATTGCCTCTAGGGCATATTTCCTTCAGTCTCCCACTTGCACTAGAGTCGATAATCTAGTTCACATCGCCATGTGATTTAACATCAATAGTTCACATCTTCATGTGGTTAACACCCATAGTTCACATCGATATGTGACCAACACCCAAAGAGTTTACTAGAGTCAGTTAATCTAGTTCACATCGCTATGTGACTAACACCCAAAGAGTACTAAGGTGTGATCATGTTTTGCTTGTGAGAGAAGTTTAGTCAACGGGTCTGCCACATCCAGATCCGTATGTATTTTGCAAATTTCTATGTCAACAATGCTCTGCACGGAGCTACTTTAGCTTAATTGCTCCCACTTTCAATATGTATCTAGATCGAGACTTAGAGTCATCCAGATCGGTGTCAAAGCTTGCATCGACGTAACTCTTTACGACGAACCTTTTGTCACCTCCATAATCGAGAAACATATCCTTATTCCACTAAGGATAATTTTGACCACTGTCGAGTGATCTACTCCTAGATCACTATTGTATTCCCTTGCCAAACTCAGTGTAGGGTATACAATAGATCTGGTACACAGCATGGCATACTTTATAGAACCTATGGCTGAGGCATAGGGAATGACTTTCATTCTCTTTCTATTTTCTGCCGTGGTCGGGCTTTGAGTCTTACTCAATTTCACACCTTGCAACACAGACAAGAACTCTTTCTTTGACTGTTCCATTTTGAACTACTTCAAAATCTTGTCAAGGTATGTACTCATTGAAAAAACTTATCAAGCATCTTCATCTATCTCTATAGATCTTGATGCTCAATATGTAAGCAGCTTCACCGAGATCTTTCTTTGAAAAACTCCTTTCAAATACTCCTTTAGTTCCAGAAAATTCTACATTATTTCCAATCAATAATATGTCATTCACATATACTAGAAATGATGTAGTGCTCCCACTCACTTTCTTGTAAATACAGGCTTCACCACAAGTCTGTATAAAACTATATGCTTTGATCAACTCATCAAAGTGTATTTTCTAACTCCGAGATGCTTGCACCAGTCCATATATGGATCGCTGGAGTTTGCACATTTTGTTAGCACCTTTAGGATCGACAAAACCTTCTGGTTGCATCATATACAACTCTTCTTTAAGAAATCCATTAAGGAATGTAGTTTTGACATCCATTTGCCAGATTTCATAAAATGTGGCAATTTGCTAACATGATTCGGACAGACTTAAGCATAGATACGAATGAGAAACTCTCATCGTAGTCAACACCTTGAACTTGTCGAAAACCTTTTTGCGACAATTCTAGCTTTGTAGATAGTAACACTACTATCAGCATTCGTCTTCCTCTTGAGGATCCATTTAATCTCAATGGCTCACCAATCATCGGGCAAGTCAATCAAAGTCCATACTTTGTTCGCATACATGGATCCCATCTCAGATTTCATGGCCTCAAGCCATTTTGCAGAATCTGGGCTCATCACCGCTTCCTCATAGTTCGTAGGTTCGTCATGGTCAAGTAACATGACCTCCAGAACAGGATTATCGTACCACTCTGGTGCGGATCTTACTCTGGTTGACCTACGAGGTTCGGTATTAACTTGATCTGAAGTTTCATGATCATTATCATTAGCTTCCTCACTAATTGGTGTAGGTGTCACACGAACCGGTTTCTGTGATGAACTACTTTCCAATAAGGGAGCAGGTACAGTTACC
The DNA here is from genome assembly GCF_018294505.1 of Triticum aestivum. Lineage (NCBI taxonomy): Eukaryota > Viridiplantae > Streptophyta > Magnoliopsida > Poales > Poaceae > Triticum > Triticum aestivum. Next base: position 281,197,416 of record NC_057808.1, read on the forward strand.
TCATTAAGTTCTACTTTCCTCCCACTCACTTCTTTCGACAGAAACTCCTTCTCTAGAAAGGATCCATTCTTCGCAACGAATTTGCCTTTGGATCTGTGATAGAAGATATACCCAATAGTCTCCTTTTGGGTATCCTATGAAGACGCATTTGTCCGATTTGGGTTCAAGCTCATCATGTTGAAACTTTTTCACATAAGCATCGCATCCCCAAACTTTAAGAAACGACAACTTTGGTTTCTTGCCAAACCACAGTTCATAAGGTGTCATCTCAACGGATTTAGATGGTGCCCTTTTAACATGAATGCAGCCGTCTCTAAAGCATAACCCCAAAATGATAGCGGTAAATCAGTAAGAGACATCATAGATCGCACCATATCTAGTAAAGTACGATTACGACGTTCGGACACACCATTTCGCTGTGGTGTTCTGGGTGGCGTGAGTTGCGAAACTATTCAGCATTTTTTTTCAAATGAAGACCAAACTCGTAACTCAAATATTATCCTCCATGATCAGATCGTAGAAACTTTATTTTCTTGTTACGATGATTTTCAACTTCACTCTGAAATTCTTTGAACTTTTCAAATGTTTCAGACTTATGTTTCATTAAGTAGATATACCCATGTCTGCTTAAATCATCTGTGAAGGTGAGAAAATAATGATACCCGCCGCGAGCCTCAACATTCATCGGACCACATACATCTGTATGTATGATTTCCAACAAACCTGTTGCTCGCTCCATAGTTCTGGAGAACGGCATTTTAGTCATCTTGCCCATGAGGCACGTTTCGCAAGTACCAAGTGATTCATAATCAAGTGGTTCCAAAAGTCCATCGGTATGGAGTTTCTTCATGCGCTTTACACCAATATGACCTAAACGGCAGTGCCACAAATAAGTTGCACTATCATTATCAACTCTGCATCTTTTGGCTTCAATATTATGAATATATGTATCACTACTATCGAGATTCAATAAAAATAGACCACTCTTCAAGGGTGCATGACCATAAAAGATATTACTCATATAAATAGAACAACCATTATTCTCTGATTTAAATGAATAACCGTCTCGCATCAAACAAGATCCAGATATAATGTTCATGCTCAACGCTGGCACCAAATAACAATTATTCAGGTCTAAAACTAATCCTGAAGGTAGATGTAGAGGTAGCGTGCCGACCGCGATCACATCGACTTTGGGACCATTTCCCACGCGCATCGTCACCTCGTCCTTAGCCAATCTTTTCTTAATCCGTAGTCCCTGTTTTGTGTTGCAAATATTAGCAACAAAACCAGTATCAAATACCCAGGTGCTACTTCGAGCATTAGTAAGGTACACATCAATAACATATATCACATATACCTTTGTTCACCTTGCCATCCTTCTTATCCACCAAATACTTGGGGCAGTTCCGCTTCCAGTGACCAGTCTGTTTGCAGTAGAAGCACTCAGTCTCAGGCTTAGGTCCAGACTTGGGTTTCTTCTCCTGAGCAGCAACTTGTTTGTTGTTCTTCTTGAAGTTCCCCTTCTTCTCCCCTTTGCCCTTTTTCTTGAAACTGGCGGTCTTGTTGACCATCAACACTTGATGCTCCTTCTTGATTTCTACCTCCACAGCCTTTAGCATTGCGAAGAGCTCGGGAATCGTCTTATCCATCCCTTGCATGTTATAGTTCATCACGAAGCTCTTGTAGATTGGTGGCAGTGATTGAAGAATTCTGTCAATGACGCTATCATCCGGAAGATTAACTCCCAGTTGAATCAAGTGATTGTTATACCCAGACATTCTGAGTATATGCTCACTGACAGAACTATTCTCCTCCATCTTACAGCTGTAGAACTTATTGGAGACTTCATATCTCTCAATCCGGGCATTTGCTTGAAATATTAACTTCAACTCCTGAAACATCTCATATGCTCCATGACATTCAAAACATCGTTGAAGTCCCGGTTCTAAGCCTTAAAGCATGGCACACTGAACTATCGAGTAGTCATCAGCTTTGCTCTGCCTACTCCTAATGGAGCAGTTGGTAGTCTCCGCCGGTCAATTTTCGTCCCATCTACCATGGTTTTTTTTTCGTCCTACCTCCGCTGGTTTTTTTCATAGATTTTTTCGTCCCCTCCCCCACTTCGTCCCACCACTTTCGCTGTTTTTTTTCGTCTCCCTTCCCACGTCGCGCGAAAAAAACCCCAGGGAATAGCCCCCATCGCACCGCACGCCAACGGGATCCAGGTCCCCTCGATCTATTCGCTATGTCCATCGTCAAGCACGCCCCAGCCGCCACCGAGGTCCGCATCCCGCCGTCGAGGTCCGAAAGGGGCCGCGGCCGCCTTCATTCTGGACAGGAGGTCTGCGCCATACCTCAGGGCAGGGCGGTTCAAACCCCTGGATCGTGATCGTCAATAACGCCGCCGCCGGCATCATGGATCTCTCCTCCGCCCATCATCTTGCTCCTCCGCCAGCCTTCGAGATCGCCGCCGCCGCTACCACCAGTTCGCTCGCACGCCGTGGCCATCACCCGGCCCGTATGCCGCCGCCATTACCCTTCGCCGCTGCTCGGATGTGGCGCTCATGCGCCATGGCCGCCATGGCATCCATGGCCGACAGGGGAGGACCCTCGGCCTCGGTTGTGGCTCCTGCACAGGACATGGGGAAGGTGAGCCAAATCCACACGTGGTCCTCCAGTAAATCCGGGCCATGACCTACCTGAACCTGTTGCATCTCTTTCCTCTCTGTCTGCAGTCTCTTGGAATGGTGTGCGGCGGCTTCGACGCAAGACCATGGCTGGAGGTGCGGCCATCGGTGGGATGAGGTCGGCCAAGGTGGACAACACCTACGCACCGGATCTACCACAGAAACCTTCTCAAGTATGATTTCTTCCCCCATTTTGCTTGTATAGTTAATTGTTCGTCCTTGTATCCTGACTTTCCAGCTGAGTGAGTCATGGAGTTTGTGGGTTGCACGCGCTATAGGTAGTTACTGGATGGAATAGTAAGAATTGATGTAACCGTAGAGCCTAGAATCTCACTCCCTTCAAGGCCGCTTTCTTCTTCTCCTTACCCTGTTTGGTTTACTGAGAAATTCCCCAAACACTCTTTATATAGTGAATCTATTTATTATATACTCATGCCATCTAAGTAGTGAAATATTCTATCTTATAAATATATGGAATATTTCTTCTAGAGAAATCAAGCTTTTTTCGTTCTAGGTATTTCTCTTGTTCATGCATAAAACCTTACCAACAGAATCTACAATATAGAAGTACAGAAGTTGATGCAAATGTATGGAGCATGGTCACCACTCTCACATTTGGTCAGTGATTAATGCAACCTCTACGTACATCTCTTTCATTCATTGAACCACTCTTTCATGACACATATGCAGTTCTACACCTTCTCATATCCAAACGATGACTCCTTGTAGTGGGATGAGAGGATATTATATCTAAGCATGTGAGGGAGGAGCAAGATATTATGAGGTGGACTATGGGGTTCATAACATCTGGTGTTGCTCCTGCAGCAGGTCTGGCACCTAGCGGTGCTTCCAGGACGTAATTCTTCTGTGCAGCAATGAGGATAATCCTCAAGTTACGGACCCAGTCCGTGTAATTGCTACCATCATCTTCCAACTTTGCTTTCTCAAGGAACGCATTAAAATTCAACGGAACAACAGCACGGGCCATCTATCTACAATCAGCATAGACAAGAAAAATACTATCAGGTACTAAGTTCATGATAAATTTAAGTTCAATTAATCATATTACTTAAGAACTCCCACTTAGATAGGCATCCCTCTAATCCTCTAAGTGATCACGTGATCCAAATCAACTAAACCATGTCCGATCATCACGTGAGATGGAGTAGTTTCAATGCTGAACATCACTATGTTGATCATATCTACTATATGATTCACGCTCGACCTTTCGGTCTGAGTGTTCCGAGGCCGTATCTGCATATGCTAGGTTCGTCAAGTTTAACCTGAGTATTCCGCGTGTGCAACTGTTTTGCACCCGTTGTATTTGAATGTAGAGCCTATCACACCCGATCATCACGTGGTGTCTCAGCGCGAAGAACTTTCACAACGGTGCATACTCAGGGAGAACACTTATACCTTGATAATTTAGTGAGAGATCATCTTATAATGCTACCGTCAATCAAAACAAGATAAGATGCATAAAAGATAAACATCACATGCAATCAATATAAGTGATATGATATGGCCATCATCATCTTGTGCTTGTGATCTCCATCTCCGAAGCACCGTCATGATCACCATCGTCACCGGCGCGACACTTTGATCTCCATCGTAGCATCGTTGTCGTCTCGCCAACTTATGCTTCTACGACTATCGCTACCGCTTAGTGATAAAGTAAAGCATTACAGGGCGTTTGCATTGCATACAATAAAGCGACAACCATATGGCTCCTGCCAGTTGCCGATAACTCGGTTACAAGACATGATCATCTCATACAATAAAATATAGTATCATGCCTTGACCATATCACATCACAACATGCCCTGCAAAAACAAGTTAGACATCCTCTACTTTGTTGTTGTAAGTTTTACGCGGCTGCTACGGGCTGAGCAAGAACCGTTCTTACCTACGCATTAAAACCACAACGATAGTTTGTCAAGTTAGTGCTGTTTTAACCTTCTCAAGGACCGGGCGTAGCCACACTCGGTTCAACTAAAGTTGGAGAAACTGACACCCACCAGCCACCTGTGTGCAAAGCACGTCGGTAGAACCAGTCTCGCGTAAGCGTACGCGTAATGTCGGTCCGGGCCGCTTCATCCAACAATAACGTCGAACCAAAGTATGACATGCTGGTAAGCAGTATGACTTATATCGCCCACAACTCATTTGTGTTCTACTCGTGCATATAACATCTACGCATAAAACCAGGCTGAGCAAAAGCGGTAACTTAGCCAAACAACGGTTTGCTAGGAAAGGATGGTTAGAGGCTTGACATGGCAATATGGGAGGCATGATATAGCAAGTGGTAGGTAGCGCAGCATAGCAATAGAACGAACAACTAGCAAAGCAAAGATAGAAGTGATTTCGAGGGTAAGGTCATCTTGCCTGCAAGGTTCTCAGAGTTGTCGAAAGCTTGATCCTCGTAAGCGTACTCAACAGGTTCCTCGTTCACGAACTCGTCTCCCAGCTCTACCCACAGCAAGAACACAAGCAATGGAACCACAATCAATCACGGGAAATGCACAAGCAACATGATGCAATACATGCATGATATGCAAGATATGATATGCGATGCGTATGCTTGCTCCGGAAGAAAAAGAATAAACAAGGCAGTAACTTGGCAAACCAAGTATGCCACTAGAAATATGAGATGATTTCGGTCGAAATCAATATAAAGATCACCGGAAACGGATGCACGGTTTGCAAATGGCAAGCAAAACAAGAATGACACGAATCTGCGATTAACAGCATGATAGCACTTAGGATACATCAAGTAACTATGCTACAGCACTCCAACATAGCAACAAAGCATATGGCAGTAATCTACAAGAGATTCTTGACAAAAGATGAACACTGAGCTATGGCTAGATCACAACATAACAGGTTCAAACAAGCATGGCAAAAGTGCAAAAGATATCAGTTTCACAGACTTGGTGAAATTACTGGACATGGCTGAAACAACATCAGGTAGGAATGTTCAGAGCAAGCAAAACACATGCTACAGGAACTTAACATAGCAAAACAAGGCATGGCATGAATCTACTAAATGCATAGAACAAAAAGTCCCTTACTGACCATGAGCCAAAAGGTACAGAAGATATGATGGCACCCATGTAAACATAGCAAGTTTCGTTAACAGGTTTCAGACTTAGCAGAAAACAGAGCATGGCATTAACAGAAATTATGAGGGCATCTTGTGAGCTTGATGCACTCATCACAAAGCAATGCATGACAAAACAAGCATACCTAAAGCAAGATGGCATGTTTATGAATCTAACCATGGCAAGAGCAAGTTCATAGCATGAAAGGATCAACTACAACAACCTTGGCAAAATTGAATATCATGTTAAACATTCTGCCAGAAACATTTTATAGCAAAAGTAGAGCAAGATTAAGACATGCTAGGGCACTCCATAATTGCAAACAGTGCCATGGATGGATAGAGGATAACCATAGTTCAAAACATCCTTATTGAAGTATCTCAAAATATGCATGGATCTCTCTGTAGCCACATGGATACATAGCAACAAAATAACAGCAGTAACAGACAGTGAAAATCCCAAGTCCCTGAAAACAGAAAACATCACGAAGCCTAGTTTGCATGCTTGTGCTAGTCACCACATAGATCACAAAAATACATAGCATACACCTCTGTAAAGATGGCATGGCATAGATCAAAACACCTGTAGAGCTCATGCTCATAATATGCACACATCAATTGCAACAAAAATAACAAATCACCAAGTTCTGATAAGTAACAGCAGTAAACATCATATAGCACACTTTCACCAGAGATTTTGGCATCAATATGGACTCAAACGAGCATGGCGCAATGGAACAAAATGAAGAGCATCTCGTGACGAACATTTCGATATATTACACGCACGAAACAGAGCTATGTGCACGGAGATATGATGCGATGAACAGAGCAATATTATGCAAAAACTTCGGGACTTGGACAAATCGAGGGGAGGAAAAAGTCAACCTAGCCCCGATCTGGATCTAGCGCGGCTTGGGCGCGCGGTCGCCGAGGATCGCCGGGGCTAGCGCGGCTGCGGGAGACGGAGGGAGACAGCGGCGGCTGGAGAGAGCTCGGGGGAGGCGCGGGGCGGCCGGAGCTCGGGGCCGGACCTCGCCGGAGTTGGAGAGGAGGGAGATGGCCGGCTGGAGCTCGGGGAGGCCCGGTCGGCGGACGGGCGCCGGAGCGCCGGAGCTCGCCGGCTCGGGTGCGGCGGACGGCGACCTGCGGAGGACGGCGGGAGGCGGCGATGGCAGCGAACTCGGACGGCGCCGGCGGAGGCGGGCGGCGGCGGAGGCGCGGGGTCCGCGGGAGGAGACGGAGGCGCGCGCGGGGGTCGGCGTACGGGCTCGGGCGGGCCCTCCTCGGGCTCGCCGGGCAGCGGGCGGTGGGTGGCGGCGGTGCTGACGTGGCGGCGCGCGGTTGGCCGGGCGCGGCGGCGGGGATTCGTCCGGCGCGGAACGGACGTGTCCGGCGCGCGGAGGGACGGATCTAGCTTTTCAGGACCCGGAATTTGGAGGAGGGAGCACATATTTATAGGTAGAGGGAGTTAGGAGACTCCAAATGGAGTGCGGTATTCGCCCACACGATCGTGATCGAACGACCGAGAGCATGGAGGTGACTTAGATGGGTTGTTGGGCTGTTTGGAGGGGGGTTTTGCTGCAACACACAAAAGGCCTTTGCGGTTACCCGGTTGACCGTTGAAGCACCAAACGACCTCCAAATGGAACGAAACTTGACAGGTGGTCTACCGGTGTTCTACCAAGTCCAGTTGGCAAACCTCGGTCCATTCCGAGAATGTTTGACACCCGCTCACGAAAAGAGACAAGAGGGGGTGCGCCGGTGCACGTGGGAGTGTCGGATTGCAAAACGGACAACGGGGAAAATGCTCGGATGCAAGAGACGAACACGTATGCAAATGAGATGCACATGATGACATGATATGAGATGCATGACATGAAAAAAATGTAAAACGAGAGACAAAACCCGACCACGAAGTGAATATCATAACACATAGCCGAAAATGGCAAGAGTTGGAGTTACAAATATGGAAAGTTACATCCGGGGTGTTACAACACTCCACCACTACGAGAGGATCTCGTCCCGAGATCTAGGACTGAAAGAACTCCGGATATTCGGAACGGAGGTGGTCCTCGCGTTCCCAGGTGGCTTCTCGGTCGGAATGGTGCGACCACTTCACTTTCAGGAATTTGATTGACTTGTTGCGAGTCTTGCGCTCAGTTTCTTCAAGAATAGCAACGGGGTGCTCATGATAAGACAGATCTTCTTGGAGGTCAATCTCTTCGAAGTTGATGGTGCGCTCAGGAGTCTTGAAGCACTTGCGAAGCTGTGACACGTGGAACACATCGTGCACGTTCGCGAAGTTGGAGGGAAGCTCAAGTTGATAGGCGAGGTCGCCTCTTTTTCCAATGATCTTGAAAGGACCCACGTATCTAGGGGCAAGCTTCCCTTTGATACCGAAGCGACGAGTGCCTTTCATTGGAGAGACGCGGAGGTAGACATGGTCTCCGATCTCAAAAGCCAAATCACGGTGCTTACTATCATAATAACTCTTCTGCGCGATTGCGCGGCTTTGAGATTTTCACAGATGACTTTACACATGTCTTCAGCCTCTGTGATTAAGTCATTGCTAAGAAGTTGGCGTTCACCAGTCTCTGACCAATTGAGAGGAGTACGGCACTTTCTGCCATAGAGAATCTCGAATGGGGCCTTGCCCGAACTCGCTTGGAAGCTGTTGTTGTAGGAGAATTCGGCATATGGAAGACAATCTTCCCATTTCATGCCAAAGGAAATGACACAAGCCCTGAGAATATCTTCAAGGATTTGATTGACTCGCTCGACTTGGCCACTAGTTTGAGGATGGAAAGCTGTGCTGAAGCGAATGTTGGTGCCCATGGCTTTCTGGAAGGAGTCCCAGAACTTAGAAGTGAAGATACTTCCACGATCTGAAGATATCAATTGTGGAATGCCGTGCAAGGAGACAATCCTGGAGGTGTATAGCTCTGCCAACTGAGCTGCTGTGATTGATTCTTTGATTGGAAGGAAATGCGCCACTTTAGAAAGCTTGTCGATGACAACGAAGATAGCATCATTTCCACGCTTGGACTTGGGAAATCCAGTCACGAAGTCCATTTCGATATGATCAAACTTCCATTCTGGGATAGCGAGAGGTTGGAGGAGACCAGCTGGTCGTTGGTGTTCTGCTTTCACCCTTCGACAGACATCACATTCATTCACGAATTGAGCGATTTCTCGCTTCATTCGAGTCCACCAATACGACTGCCTGAGGTCATGGTACATCTTCGTACTTCCGGGATGAATGGAAAGAAGAGAATTGTGCGCCTTGTTCATAATGACTTTCCTTAGATCACCTTTAGGAACCACCAACCGGTCCTCGAAGAATAAAGTGTCTCTGTCATCAATGCGATAGCACTTGTATTTGGAAAGACCCTTGTCGATACCATGTTTCACCTTCTTCACCATGGTATCCAGGAGTTGTGCCTCACGAATTTGATCTTCCAAAGTAGGAGAGACTATGAGGTTGGCAAGAAAGCCTTGAGGAACAACTTGGAAATTGAGCTTGCGGAAAGCTTCACAAAGATCCGGTTGAAATGGCTTGATAATTAAACTGTTGCAATAAGCCTTCCTGCTCAAAGCATCTGCAATGACATTGGCTTTGCCTGGAGTATATTCAATACTCGGATTGTACTCTTGAATCATTTCGACCCATCGAGTTTGCCTGAGGTTGAGGTTGGGTTGAGTGAAGATGTACTTGAGACTCTTGTGATCGGTGAATATGTCCACTTTTCTTCCCAACAAGAGATGTCTCCATGTTATTAATGCATGGACAACTGCCGCCAACTCAAGATCGTGAGTGGGGTAGTTCTTTTCGTTGGGCTTCAACTGACAAGAGGTATGGGCCACAACTTTCTTCTCTTGCATTAACACAGCATCGAGACCTTGAAGAGAAGCATCACAGAAAACTTCGAATGGCTTGGATTCGTCAGGAGGAGTTAAGACAGGAGCTGTGACGAGTTTCTCTTTGAGAGTGTTGAAAGCAACGTCACACTCAGGAGTCTAGACATACTTCACATGCTTCTGGAGGAGGTTGGAGAGAGGCTTTGCAATCTTAGAGAAATTCTCAACGAATCTTCGGCAATAGCTTGCAAGACCAAGAAAACTGCGAAGCTGCTTGACATTCTGAGGAGGTTCCCAATTCACAATTGCAGACACCTTCTCGGGATTAACAACGATGCCCTTGGCAGAGATGATATGACCAAGGTAAAGAACTTCGTCAAGCCAAAACTCACATTTGGAAAACTTCGCATAGAATTGATACTCTCTGAGCTTGTCGAGTACCAATCACAAATGTTTGGCATGATCCTTCTTATTCTTGGAGACGACCAAGATATCATCGAGATACACCAGGACGAATTCATTGGTATAGGGGTTGAAGATGAAGTTCATCATTCGAGAGAATGTTGGAGGAGCATTGACAAGGCCGAAAGACATGACAGTATATTCATAAGAACCAAAGCTTGTTCTGAATGCTGTCTTGGGAATATCTTCTTCACGAATGCGAATCTGATGATAACCCATCCGGAGGTCAAGCTTGGAGAATACTTTAGCACCTTTAAGTTGCTCGAATAGCTCATTGATGTTGGAAGTGGATACTTGTTCTTGATTGTCTTCTTTTTCAATGGACGGTAGTCGACACAAAGTCGGTCCGTGCCATCCTTCTTCTGGACAAAAAGAACACCACAACCCCACGGAGATGAACTCGGTCTGATCAAACCCAGACGCTCTTGTTCATCGAGCTGTTTCTTCAATTCCTTCAGCTCCTTGGGTCCAAGCTTGTATGGACGCTTGCAAACGGGTTCCGTGCCAGGCTCAAGATCGATAACAAACTCAACTGGCCGGTGAGGAGGCATACCCGGAAGCTCTTCTGGAAAGACATCTTGGTACTCACAAACGACTGGAATTTGAGAAATAGCATTCCACTCGCCCTTCTCATTGAGAGAAAACAACTGAATAGTTTCATCACGAGCGGCATAGATGATAACATCCTCAGAAGAGTGTGTCAATTTAATTTCCCTGGCAGCACAATCAAGTTGAGCCTTGTGCTTAGAAAGCCAGTCCATCCCGAGAATTAGATCAATATCCGAGTCACCAAGGACAATTGGTGAAGACAGAAATTTATAGTTGCCCATCTTGATGGAAACATCCGGAACCATGGCTAATTATGTCATTGATATGAATCATTATAATTTTTAAATGTTATTGTCGACATGGTTAGTTATAGTGCTGGCTGAAAACCTGGGTGTTGTTTAAGCTTATTTATGCAAACAAGAGCAAAAGAGTTCGTAAAAGTTTTTCTTTCCCACTTCCAGTTTATCAACTTAAGCTTGGGGGAGTTGATACGTCTCCAACGTACCTACTTTTTCTCACGCTTTCCTCTTGTTTTGGACTCTAATTTGCATGATTTGAATGAAACTAACCCCGAACTGACGCTGTTTTCAGCAAAACTACCATGGTGTTGTTTTTATGCAGAAATAAAGGTTCTCGGAATGGAACGAAACTTTGTGAGGATTTTTTATATCAATGATAATAATTTCTGGAGCCAAGACCTGCCAGAGAGGGGCACCTGGGTGGGCACAACCCACCAGGGCGCACCCCCCTCTCCTGGCGCGCCCAGGTGGGTTGTATCCACCTGGTGGCCCCGCTGACGACCCCCCTGATACTATAAATTCACATATTTCCAGAAAAAAAATCAGGAAAAAAGAATTATCGCGTTCCACGAGACGGAGCCGCCGCCAAGCCCTGTTCTTCCTCGGAAGGGCAGATCTGGAGTCCGTTTGGGGCTCCGGAGAGGGGGATCTTCGTTCTTCGTCATCACCAACCAATCTCCATCGCCAATTCCATGATGCTCCCCACCTGTGAGTAATTCCTTCATAGGCTGCCTGGTCGGTGAGGAGTTGGATTAGATTCATCATGTAATCGAGTTAGTTTTGTTAGGGCCTAATCCCTAGTATCCACTATGTTCCTAGATTGATGTTGCTATGACTTTGCTATGCTTAATGCTTGTCACTTTGGGCCCGGGTGCCATGAACTCAGATCTGAACCGTTTATGAATTCATCATTATATCCATGTTTTAAATCCGATCTTGCAAGTTATAGTCACCTACTACGTTTATGATCCGACAACCCCGGAGTGACAACAACCGGGCCCACTCTCGGTGATGACCGTAGTTTGAGGAGTTCATGTATCACTATTTGTTAATGCTTTGTTTCGGTTCTCTATTAAAAGGAGGCCTTAATATTCCTTAGTTTCCAATATGGACCCCGCTGCACGGGAGGGTAGGACAAACGATGTCATGCAAGTTCTTTTAATAAAGCACGTATGACTATTTACGGAATACATGCCTACATTATATCGATGAATTGGAGCTAGTCCCGTATCGCCCTAGGTTATAACGGTCACATGATGAATATCATCCAACAAGTCACCGATCCAATGCCTACGAATTTATTTATATTGATCTTGCTGTGTTACTACTGCTATCATCACTGTTACACTTGCTACAAATTACTGCTATCACTGTTACTGTTATCATTGCTGCTGTCACTACTATCAAAACTATCAAACTACTTTGCTACTGATCACTTTGTTGCAGATAATTAATCTCCAGGTGTGGTTGAATTGACAACTCAGCTGCTAATACCTTCAAATATTCTTTGGCTCCCTTTGTGTCGAATCTATAAATTTGGGTTGAATACTCTACCCTCGAAAACTGTTGCGATTCCCTATACTTGTGGGTTATCACTGTCCAACCCCCATGTGTCGGCGACGTTGGTCAGGGGTGCAGCAGGGACGGTGGCGGCACACAGGACGGTTGTGACGACGACGGCGGCGGTGACTACACCAAGTTCTACAGGCTCCTCGGCATGTAGAAGGCGGGCGGCGACAACGGCGGCGCAGTAGTTTGTTTAAGTTCGTTTGTTTTAGTTTTAGTTATGTTTTCCGTTTTTTGTACAAATGTCAATGAAATCGCCTCGTTTGGCCGAAATTTGTGTCGTGTTTGATTTTTTAAAAACCCGCGTCTGGGACGGCCTTGGGGCGGCCGTCCACACGCCGAGTTTTTCGCCGGCGCACCCCCAAGCGGCGCTATTTCAAGCCCCTAGAGAGGGCCAACGAGTGGAGATGCTCTAAGCAAGACCAGTGTGTTGCTACCGGCAAAGGCAACGTCGACGACCTGCAGTCGAGCTGTTTGATGGAATGCCAGAGAGAAGTAAGCTTGAGAGTGTTAGACGCCGACGGGTGAACCCGCTGCAGCTTAACATTCCAGGCTAACGGAGTGTATATTTGATGCCACGTAAACGCTTACATATGGGTCCCATGCATCATAAACATGGTTAAAACAGATGAACTACGTCCCTAGTGTCTTTTGTGAAAATTAGGGGCAATACTGGTAGGTTTTAGCAAAAAAAATAGAGCGGTTGTTTTTTGAACCCTAATCGTGATTGTAGTGGTTTTTTCTATTTACTCCATCTATACGATATCAAACAAAATTGGGGATAAATGATTTTCTTAGCTTAACTTAAGTTCTCATCATAGTGTGTGCGAGAAATAATAACTCAAACCAGGTTCTCACCCCGCTTTATAGATAAAACACAAACCAAAGTACATGGCCAAACGATACAAGGTAATGAGGGGGCCCTCATAGAAAGCAGATCCTAGAATAACTAATCAGCATAAATGCACACAACTATGTTGTAGAAAGCTAACACGGGCAGGCCTGAAAACTACGGCCAAACACATCCTCGCCTAAGCTTCCATAACAGCGCCCTTAGGAGGCTGAACAATGTGAAGCGTCGTCGCTGCCAAGTCCGAGGGAGACAAGGGTTTTCACTTGAAGCCCTGGCACAGAGAGGAGAACCACGCCTCAAGAGGATAGCGGCACCCACGCATTGTAGCGTCATTGGCATCAAAGTGCGAAGCTTTCGTTTGGCAGATCATACATGCCACCATGAGGTATCTATGATAATCGCAACGAGCATAAGCCTTTAGCTCCGGATATGGGCGCCGCCACTACCAACGATAGGAAGCGAGGCAGAGCCTTCTACAGCAACACCGTACCCCTTGCCGCCCAGACAACCAAGAAGGATACCCACCGTCGCCATCATGGTGCCCGCTGTAGCTGTGGAGCCATCCATGCGGGCCAGCATCTATGGTTCGAGCCACTGCCAACCCTCTGCGTCACGGCGCGCCAACCAAGTACAAGCAGAAGTCACTCCTTCTATTCCTAGCCTAGCATCAACCACTAGGTCCGGACCCAATGCCTCCACCGTAGAAAGCGCCAGCATGTGCCTCTCTAAGCAGTCTCGATGGACTAGGGGGACACAACGCAGTGACTATCGATGGCCACCTTCGGGCAAGCACCGAACCGAGCCCTCTGGTCCGCAACCTATGCGGCAACCACGTCAGGTCACCGCCATCACCCCGCGCCACCCGCCATGGCCAGGTCCCCAAATCGGGATCCACTAGATGCCACATGCACCCACCAGAGATTGCCCGTGCATAGCCGCCACACACAAGCACTCGCCCCATGTCGCCGCCGCCCACCCTCGAGCGAACGTTGCTGCCACCCGCGCCTGCTGCCGCTCTGCCGCCCAAGGCTCCTCCGCGCGACTAGGCCATCCCGCGCCAACCTTCACGGACCGAGCGAAGGGGAGAAGATTCCCTCCGCCATTTGGGCTTTGCCCAGCGGCGGCGAGGGGAGTGAGAGGTGTTGTTGGGGGTTATTAGTCCGTCTCCATGGGCTTTGGTCAATATCGCTCGTTAATTCCTACTCCTACGCATGTACGTCGGGTGCAGAACTGCACGCACTAGTTAGTTCGCCCAAAAGTTCAAGCTGATGGGGGAAAGGTGGGCTATGCATTTATACGTCAACACACACCCTTGTGTGTGGCTCCCTGAGGCCTAAACATGAACTGAAAGTGGGCTGCAATTTAATTACGCCAGCCGTGTCTTGAACTAAAGACCTTTTGGTTCTAATACCATGTACAAATGCACGCGCCAGCCAGTTCATCCAAAAGCTCAATCTATGAGAGAGGGCATGGCATTATACTTCAACACTCCCCCTCACGTCTATGCTCCTTTGGAGTGTATGACGTGGGCAGCGAAAGCCGGGCAAGCCCCAATTATTTATTGTGTTTACTGGGTTTTGAACCCTAAACCTCTTGGTTGCAAGTTTATGTACCTAACCAGTTCACTCATAAGCTCAAGCTATGGGAGAGGGTTGAACATTATACTCCAAGACTCCCCCTCACGTCTATGCTTCTTTGGAGATTATGATGTTGGCAGCGAAAGTGGGGCAGGCCGCAACCAACTCATCCAAAGGTCCGGAGTGATGGAGAGAGCCAGACAATGTACTTAACACCCCCTCACATCTAGGCTTATTTAGTCTTTAGACATGAGATTTATGTAGGCCGCAAAATCCTTTTTTAATACTACGTTGGCAGAGTATTACTCAAGACCTCCTGGTTCAGATACCATGTTAAACTAATGTTCTAGCCAACTCATTCAAAAGTTCCAACCATGAGAGAGGGCCGGACATTATACTTCAACATCGACGATGAAAACATTGTAGCGGGAGCGGACAAGAATGTAGTCCTCCAGTGGCGAGTAGCTGTGATGAGCCAAATACTTTTTTTATAAAGGGAATATATTAATATCACAGATATCAATTACACCCAGCCTATGCAACAATGCAATGCCCTAATGGCATTATGGATGTGCACAACCAAAAAAGAAGAATCTAAAAAAAAGCCCCGCTAGAGAGTTCCAGTCCTTGCAACAGCAGTACAACCACCACCAAAACAACACCTCAAGTCCAAGTTCTCCAAAAACGACGCCTCAAAGAAGGAAACAGTGCACAAACACCATCGTCACCCGATCGTAGATCTTGGATTTTCACCCTGAAGATAGTCTCCGCTCTCAAAACAATGCCTTCAACAAGGTCATTGCCATGCACAACCAACTAAGGCCAGACCTTGGATTTTCACCTTGAGAGGTAAGACTTTGAACTACACATGTGTTGTCGCCCCCACTTACATACCGTTGCTACAAAATCCGAAACTCCAAACAAGCTCCTCATCGCCATAAAGGCTCCAGTCACCATTACTAGTCCTCCGATCTCGGCTTCCATGACATTCTCGCCTCTGACTTCACCATAGAGTTAAACATATCCCATGATGACAACAGATAGCAGAGCTTCGCACCGCTCCCTTCTTAACGGAGAACCAGTGGGCACGACCGAATCCCATCCGATCCAGCAATCTACAGACATAACACGCCCATGGGAGTTCACCGGCAGAGCCTTCCGGAACCTGACACTCCGACCGGATCAAGGAGGACAGGCGTCAGGCAAATCTTCGTCTTGTCACTTGAGGAACCCTAGGACCGCCCCCTTAATTCAGGCCGAGCCCGCAGCCCCACGCCGCCGCGGCACCCCGGATCAGATCGGAGGGATCGGCAGGCACCAGCACCTCGACCAACGACCCAGGGATGCGCGAATCTCATCGAGGGCAGTAGGGGCGCCGGGAAAGGGCACCTCGCGGGTAGCCAATGGCGCGCCGCCGCGCCATGGAGGAGCAGGCAACACACCGCCTAAACAAAGCACCAACACAATGGCCGGCTGCTGCCTCGGCCTTGAATCTGAGGGGAAAACGCCGCGCCGCGAGAGAGAGCTCGCCCCGCCGCCGCCGTCCGCGGCACGGGCTTAGCCCGGTCGCCTCCTCCGATGACAGCGATGGGGGATGGAGGGGTGGGGCTCGCGGTGGCCGGCGGCTGGGTCTCCCCCGTGTCGCTCGAGTCCATGGCCACAATTTCGTCGTGTGGACATGTTCAGAATGAAGCACAAGTGGTATAGTATATTTTTTCTGCGGCATCTTTTCACTAGTCTTGCTCTTTGTTTCGATCCAGAAAACAGCAGCAGAAATCAGAGATTTGGGGCCCTTGGCACGACACCTCACTGTCACTGTCGTGCCTTGTGCACATGCGTCTGTTCACTCGATCCTCCCATGGTACAATAGCATGTAAAGAAGGCAAATGACAAGAAGACATGCAATCACCAGACAAATTACTGAATAGATTAGGAGCAACTGTACTCGCCATCAGTTACGTACGTACCATGCATTTGGATGCCACGAACATCTTACAAGTTACAGTCACATCATATGTATACCCCTTTTGTTGGAGATTATAACATGTAAATGATGTATGGCTGTTCGTAGATCTCGATCTAGTCGATCATGAGAGACAATACTGACAAGACAGCTCACCCAACTGCATTCTGATCTACGGCCAGCAATGCATGGGCACCGACGCATCAACCGCTCTTTCGTTCATGCAATGTAGACAAACGTTCTCCGTTGTTTCTTGAGAGGCATCAACCAATTTTTTGTTCTACATTTAAGTGTAAATAATGGAATGCGACAATTAAAACCTGACGTGCACAGGAGCGCAATTGGATCGACAAATAATACACCTCATGTCCATTATCAAGGGCCAGCCAGGGGACCATGGACCCCCAAATCCCCAGTACCACAGACGCAATCCTACTGTTTTTGTATATAAACAACAAACCCGAACGTGCTGCATCAGCAGTGATACGGACTAGCAAGCGCTGTAGTCTTCCACTCATCCCGGCCATGGCTTGCTTCAAGCTCAACCCCACGTCCTTCGCGCTCGCCGCAGCCGTCGCCGTCATCCTGGCGGTGGCGGCGCCGCGGCCGGCGGCCGGGGCGTCGGCGCACCTGCACGTGTACATGCACGACGTGATGGGCGACAGCGCGATGATGGTGGTGCGCGGCCCGCGGGGCAACTTCGGCAACACGGTGGTGATGGACGACGTGCTGACGGAGGGCACGTCGGCGTCGTCGGCCGCCGTGGGGCGCGCGCAGGGGCAGTACATCGTCGCCTCCTCCAAGGGAGGGTTCGAGCTGATGGTGACCATGAACGTGGTGCTCACGTCGGGGACCTACGCGGGGAGCTCGGTGACCGTGATGGGGCGCGACGACACCGGCGTGGCGGTGCGCGAGCTGGCCGTGGTCGGCGGCACAGGGCAGTTCCGGATGGCGAAAGGCTACGTGCTGTGGAAAACCGTCCGCCCCGACCTGCTGGAGCTCGACATCTACGTCAACCCATGAGTCACTGCCCACTGCCCACTCGGCCGATTCAGCGTGCATGCGTCAGTGACCTGTGGCAGCATTACGTAAGTGTTGCGCGTGGTCGTTCAAAATAAAATCAGTGTTGCACCTTGTGTTACAAAGCGCTACGTGAATGTTTGTGATATTGTTTTTAGTGTTTCTTTTATTGTGTCATTCTTTTTTTTTCGCGGGTGAGTGTCATTATTTTTGTTGGTCTAAGTGCAACGGATTATGAGCACCTGTCATATGTGGATGCTGCTTGTGTTTGAATCAAATAAATATTTTGCAACTATACAATAATAATCAAACAAAAAAATATTGCTATTTTGAATTTTAATTCTAATATAATTGCTCTAATTCATGTTTCATCCAATCAAATCTCATTACTTCTAGTATAAAGGATGGTGAGTACCCGCCTCCTTGGGGCTTTGCCGCGAGAGTGACATCCGTGTTGTCCGTTTCACCTGCGCGTCACATCGATGTCTCCTAGGCACGCTTCCCGCCATCTCCGTGGCTGCCCCGCCCCCGGCTGGTTTTCCTCGAGGATCCACAACTCGGTGACATGATTGTGGAACCTATTTCTATTCCTTGGGGTGGGTAGTGGACGTTCCTGGGGCCACCTTCCTGTGGGGTTATCGTCGTGTCAGTGGGGTTATCGTCATGTCAGTGGGCGCCATATTGCTGCGCACTGAGCCGCCCCGCGACAGGTGAGCCTGGGCCAGGTTGTCAGCGTCATTCGCCCCTACAGGGCTGCGTCGCTCGTGTGAGCAAGGCACGCGCGTGCGCCCGACTCGGGGTGAGTGTCGTTCACCTCCTGCCGAGCCATTTCGTTTTGCCCGACCTTGGTACATGCGGGGTGCAACTTTGTTTGTTTCCGGCTTGGTCGTTTCATTCGTGCGAGCTGGCTTAAGGTTTGAGCAACGAAACCGGTCGTCAAGGCTGCCCCATGAGGGGATAGACGAGGCGGTGCTCGGCTTGTGTGAGTCGGGGTGCTTCATGGGTGTTTCGACCTTTTCTCAAGGTAGTTGCATTTTTTTCTATAAGTTTGTTGTTTTATGCCCTTGAGACGCCGTGCACACTAACATCCCTCTTGCTCGCTTTGGAACTCCTACTCCGAAGGGTCCTTCGCCCATTCCCTCTAGCGACCACGTCTCCAGCCTCTCCCTTCCCACACGGATGTACAACCTGCCATGTTCTGCGACCTCAAGAAGTGTGATGTTCATCATCGGCCCGCATACCATTTCTGTTTTAGGTCGGTAGCCCCTTGGCTCCATTGTTCGTGCTCGTTCCATTTGCTTTTTGTTGTCGTTTTGTACTGTAAAGGAATGGAATATATCCGCTCGTCCTTACGGTGCTCGTCCCTCTCGACCCACTCGGAATACTCCCACACTCTCTCCCAGAACTCTCTCTCGTCATGTTCCTCTTCGATTTTGCTAGGGAAAGGGATAGGAGAAGGCCACACTGGGCACAACATGGTCTCTTGGGTGACTATGGCAGCAATGCTTTAGGCCATGTCGCGCTTGCCATCGCCGTCAGAGTCTAATAGGGGTTTATATAGGTGTGAAGTGTAACGGTGACGGGTTTTGGATGTTCAAGCGGCTCATCAATTGAAAACAGGTGAGCCGTGCTGCTTTTTCTCAAATACGCACGAGTGCGCGTACTATATTATAAAGAAGAAGGCGGGGGTAAAAAGCCCCTCCACAGTAGCATTACATTACAAAGATGAACGCTACTCCCACCCTACTAGAGGCCACACCCTATACAAGCTAAGTTGCCGCGGTAGCCCACCCTTCCACTTGGCTAAAGAAACTACCTAGATCGCCCTTGAGCAGTCCCGCTTGCTTCCACATGCGTCTTTCTTGGGTGATCTTACGTATGACGGCATTCTTACAAGGCAAAACTCTGTAAAAAATGACCGCGTTGCGGTGTTTCCATATTTCCCACAGGCAAGGATGGGCACGGTGTTGATCGTCCGGTCTTGGCTCCCGCTCGTGGCCCTACCCACACACCATTCCGTGAGGGTTTGATTCGTCTCTGGCATCCACTCTGGCTTGCCCATAGCATGGAGAATGGCAGTCCACACTTCCCGCACGAATATGCAATGAAGCAGAAGGTGATTGATGCTTTCCTCTCCCTGGCTGCACAGAGGGCACTGCTCCTAGTGGTCTAGTCCGCACCGTGCAAGGCGATCCGAGGTCCAACACGGATTTTGGATGGCCAGCCAAATGAAGAAGCGGCAGGCAGCGGCGCTTTGGAGTGCCATGTGAACTTTGCTGAAGGTGAAACCTCTCTTCCCCAGAACTTAGCAGCGTAGGCCGATCACGTCCAGAATGAACCGGTGACCTCCCAGGTCCATTTCACTTCATCGTGTCTTGTAGGATCAAGCTGGACTCGTGCGGTTGACGCCCATAGCGATAGGTATTCATTGAGAATCTGCTCCGTCATTTCTGGGCCGATATGTCGAGCCCGATTCGCATTCGGCAAGGCCTGGGCAACCGTGCAGCTGTTGCGCACCCTGCTGCTGGTGAGCCGTGCTGCTGGCTTGTCCTCGACGGTGGCTACTGTTTGTTCGCGTCCTACATAGTGTGGGCTGCGGTAAAGGATGGTCAAAGTTGGTCCATGCCGGCTCGTAAAGGTGCGATGTACTTTGTATTTTGTACACGCTCCAACACAATAAAGCAAAAGCGGGCTCGACCGGACCGCCGGACCATGACGAGCTACAACAATACTAACGTCCGGCACGAGTCCTCGGTGTGCGACTTGTTTTTAATCCCCGAAGAGCAGCAGCAGGTCTAATGCGTGAAGAAGCAGCAGCAGGTTCAGATTTGTTCGCTTGTTTTCTTGTCCATGGAATTAAGTTCTAATGCAGTCAATCAAACAATATCTGTTGTATACAGCATCGCCGGTGCACATATACCCTACAGTCCATCAAACATGCATCTCAATCCATTTTTGCATCAGCCCAGCCAGGCCAGACTCAGCCCGGATCCTCCGTGCGATGCAGTGTGAAGCTACCCAGTCAACCAAACACATCCATAATGTTTTACTCCCTCAATTTCTTTTTAGTTTGCATATAAGATTTGATCAAAAGTCAAACTTTGTAAAATTTGACTAGCTTTATAGGAAAAGATATCAACATTTATACTATGAAATCAATATTATTAGATACTCCCTCCGTAAACTAATATAAGAGCGTTTAGATCACTACTTTAGTTATTTAAACGCTCCTATATTAGTTTATAGAGGGAGTAGATGACAAAATTAAATTTCGTAACATATAACTTTTGTACTGTAGACGTTGATATTTTTTATGGGGGCAGACTTCACCTTCATATAACGTAACTGGAGAAAGCTTTGCAACATGACTAATGTTACTGAAAAACTGTAAAACTTTCGTGCAATAGAGAGGAAGCTTGCAACGCCACATGGAAATTTTGGGGGAGAGAATACGTACGCCATGACCGATTGGAGAACTAGATTGAGGGAAGCGATGCTCCGACTTTCTTGCAAAAAAAAGCGATGCTCTGACAATTTGATCACATTTGATCGAACGGCAGCGCGCAAGGCCGATTCCCCGAGTGAATCAGCCGGCGGGACTGAAGGGTTTTCCTAATTTTTTTATAAAGTTGGTCAAACTTTACAAAGTTTGACTTTGACCAAATCTTATATGCAAACTAAGAAGGAACGGAGGGAGTATCTCCTTGGAGAATCTGAACCTGAGGAAGATATGTGTCCTTGTTACCATGGTCCCAAGACACCTAGCTTAGAGCCCCTACCAAGGGATCTGCCAGATTTAGCTCTGACAGTGGTGGCCCATGCAGGTCCTGCTAGGTTATCGTCACGGTTCAATGGGAATTCGAACCAACGCTCAGATCGGCTCCGACGCAATCTTCGCACCGGGGCAAATGTTTGTCTTCATCGGCATCACCCTTGTCGTCAGTCCGACTAGCCACCTCGGCCAGGTCAAATCCTTTGCTCCAGGCCGGATCGTAAGATACAACGACATGTCATGTTGTGTTTCAATGTGTATGCAATTGTGGAGTAAAAAAGAGGAAAGCCAAAAATTTTGGACACCAATTCTACATCATCCGTTAAAGCAACAACAGCCATGGTGCCCAAAAACCTCCCTCCTGCCCTATAATCGTTTTAGGGCATCAAATTTTACATCTATTGGAGATGCCGTTATGAACAGTTGCTTAAGAGTCTGCCTCCCAACCCCCACCCGTCACTGATCCTGCCTTGATGTTGTATGAATTGACCCCAAATGGCACATCCTGGTTTGCAAGCTTTGCCTTATAATATGGCCCAGAATTCCCTAGGATGAATAATGCCAGGCTGCCAATACTATTATTGTTCCGCGGAACATTGCAGGTTTATTCAGGATGTTGTGCATTGATTTTTTCCAGCAGACATTGCAGGTTTACTAGTTTCGTTTTCGTTTTGGAGATAAATTAACAGGGCCCTCTTTGGCAATAAATACTACTAGCGCGCTGCGCCTATTTTCCTAAGAAAAAAAGGGGAAAGAAAAGAGGAACAGTCCAGCCTTGGTCAGTTGGGCACACTGTATTCAGCAATTGGTGAGGAAAATGCAAACCCTTATTTTCACAAATCATAAGGTGAAGAGGGCCTACAAAAATTTCACTTCAACCTGAAGTGAAATCCATTGCACGTCGTATGCAGGTTGAAGTGAAATTTCTTCAGAATTCAGAAACTGTCATGTTCCTATACCTGTTTAGCATCATCGCGTCTTACCTGATGAGCCTTCCTCGTATGTCGGGAAGCAAATTAAGAGAAGCTTCAATTTATCTAGTGCCAACATGGTCCGGGGGACTGTCCAAGAACAGCCCCTTGTTTCTGTCCAGTTGCCGATTGATCTTTGAGACCTGCAAAATCCAGTGTCGGGTTCATTCCAAAGTTACAAGTGGATCTATCAAGGTAGGCTCCTTAAAGGTAGATGCAAGAATATCCTTTGTCCTCACTGAGTACATTGTTTACTTCAGCTCTGAGTTACACGATGCGAGTTGGTTAAAAAATAAGAACAGAATGGCTTCTTTGTAGAGTTCAGTAAATACAGCAATTTTGAGTGCATCTCTGAAATAAAACTAATCTTAAATGGAAGAGCAATTGACATAAGAAGACCAGAAAGTACTAACGCATTAAAAATCTATTAACATCGGAGTAAAAACTGATAGTTTATTCAGTTAACATATGCTACTTTATCTTGAAATATTTTCAAAAGTCACGTTTGAGTTATCAAAAATTCGAGGGCTGAGAATCCATAGCTCGTTTTCTTTCCTTCGTTGGTATTTTTCTTCTCTTGTGTTTGATATGCCGTTTTGCACGACTCTAGAAATGCAGCAAGCAGTAAAATAAACCCCCAAAAAAATCCATATTTATTCCAGCATTACTTGCGGCTTTTCCTTGTCCCAAATTAAAGAATGAATTAAATTAGCTATAGTTTACGAAAGGAGAGAGGAATATTCAGTGATTCCATCATTACCATGAGGGATCTTGCACCCGTCTGCACTTCCAAGGTAAAATCCTAGGTAGCTTCATAATTCATACTACTGCTGCACTTTACAATCGAATATAGTATTACATTCAGCACAGTATCCTGGCTGCTCATTTTTTTAGGTGTGTTTCCTTGAGGAGTGCAGAACAATTCAACACTTCCAATTCCCTAAGGCCAATGACACTACTTGATACAGCATTGTAATATTCAGTCCCAGCTGCCTTACGTTTCCAATATCAAACATGGATACCAGTGATACAGTTCGTAATATATTGGTATTATCACTGATTGGAGCAACACTTGAAATTAGGGGTATTCATGCACGGTGTGGATGGTTTGTTCCAAATCCAGTGATTGTAGCTGTGTTGTTTCAAAAGCTTCCAAATTGGGCGTCAAATTTTTACACAAGAGAAATGAAGACCACCTTCCTCATTAAATGGCCGGCAGACCTCATTTGGTTGGAAATGGCTCTTTCCTGATATTTTTTTGAAATAATTATATCTCTGTTCGCTATGTATGTTAATTTCGCTGTGCCGGTTGAACACCCCTACAACATGCTGAAATTTGAGATGGGCTCTAGGTCCATATAGCAATTTCTGAAAAATCTCTAAGGGCCCATGTGGGTTATATGGCACTAGATGTAGTGGGAAGTTTAGTCCCACCCCGGAAGTGGAAGAGGAGTTGGACCTCCTTATAAGGGTTTTTCTTCTGCATGCTATTGGAGCTTGAGAAGAGAAGAGGCCCTCGTGCACTCCTCCTCCGCCGTCCGCCTCGTCACGACGTGCCGCGGGTTGCGTGATCTGAGACGTCGGATCCCTATATAAGTGCGCGGTGTCTCCCAACCCTAGCCGTCACGAACAGATCACATCTGCTCCACGCGCACCCCCACCGTCGTTCCCTTACTGCTGCCGCCGGTGACTCCAAAACCACGCCCTTCTGGTTCCTGTACGGGGTGAGGGGCGAATAGGTTTTTGGGCAGCGATTACGCGACTGCTCGCTTCCGATCGTCTACTTCCTCTATGTCTGTGTCGACGCCGCTGCTGCCACCAAAGCCGCGGCCTCTGCATGGCCTACTGGAGGGTATCACTCGTTTATCCCGCTCCTACTGTTTTCTGTTTTAGCCATGCTAGCGTTATACGTAAATCTTTCTGCAATTAGCGTAGTATGTTAAGGTGTTGGAAATATGCCCTAGAGGCAATAATAAATGGTTATTATTATATTTCTTTGTTCATGATAATTGTCTATTGTTCATGCTATAATTGTGTTATCCGGAAATCGTAATGCATGTGTGAATACATAGACCACAACGTGTCCCTATTAAGCCTCTAGTTGACTAGCTCATTGATCAACAGATAGTCATGGTTTCCTGACTATGGACATTGGATGTCATTGATAACGGGATCACATCATTAGGAGAATGATGTGATGGACAAGACCCAATCCTAAGCATAGCTCAAAGATCGTGTAGTTCGTTTGCTAGAGCTTTTCCAATGTCAAGTATCTTCTCCTTAGACCATGAGATCGTGCAACTCCCGGATACCGTAGGAGTACTTTGGGTGTGCCAAACGTCACAACGTAAATGGGTGACTATAAAGGTACACTACGGGTATCTCCGAAAGTGTCTGTTGGGTTGGCACGGATCGAGACTGGGATTTGTCACTCCGTATGACGGAGAGGTATCTCTGGGCCCACTCGGTAATGCATCATCATAATGAGCTCAATGTGACTAAGGAGTTAGTCACGGGATCATGCATTGCGGTACGAGTAAAGAGACTTGCCGGTAACGAGATTGAACAAGGTATTGGGATACCGACGATCGAATCTCGGGCAAGTAACATACCGATTGACAAAGGGAATTGTATACGGGATTGATTGAATCCTCGACATCGTGGTTCATCCGATGAGATCATCGTGGAACATGTGGGAGCCAACATGGGTATCCAGATCCCGCTGTTGGTTATTGACCGGAGAGGCGTCTCGGTCATGTCTGCATGTCTCCCGAACCCGTAGGGTCTACACACTTAAGGTTCGGTGACGCTAGGGTTGTAGAGATATGAGTATGCGGAAACCCGAAAGTTGTTCGGAGTCCCGGATGAGATCCCGGACGTCACGAGGAGTTCCGGAATGGTCCGGAGGTGAAGAATTATATATAGGAAGTCAAGTTTCGGCCACCGGGAAAGTTTCGGGGGTCACCTGTATTGTACCGGGACCACCGGAAGGGTCCCGGGGGTCCACCGGGTGGGGCCACCTATCCCGGAGGGCCCCATGGGCTGAAGTGGGAAGGGAACCAGCCCTTAGTGGGCTGGGGCGCCCCCCATGGGCCTCCCCCCTGCGCCTAGGGTTGGAAACCCTAGGGTGGGGGGCGCCCCACTTGCCTTGGGGGGCAAGTCTCCCCCCTAGCCGCCGCCCCCCATGCAGATGGGTCTTGGCCGGCGCCCTCCCCCTCCCAGGGGGCCTATATAAAGGGGGGGGGGAGGGAGGGCAGTAGTACCACAGCCTTTGGCGCCTCCCTCCTCCCGTGCAACACCTCTCCCTCTCGCAGAAGCTCGGCGAAGCCCTGCCGAGATCCCGCTACATCCACCACCACGCCGTCGTGCTGCTGGATCTCCATCAACCTCTCCTTCCCCCTTGCTGGATCAAGAAGGAGGAGACGTCGCTGCTCCGTACGTGTGTTGAACGCGGAGGTGCCGTCCGTTCGGCACTCGGTCATCGGTGATTTGGATCACGGCGAGTACGACTCCATCAACCTCGTTCATTGGAACGCTTCCGCTCGCGATCTACAAGGGTATGTAGATGCACTCCTTTCCCCTCGTTGCTAGTATACTCCATAGATGGATCTTGGTGATGCGTAGGAAATTTTAAAATTCTGCTACGATCCCCAACAGTGGCATCATGAGCCAGGCCTATGCGTAGTTACTATGCACGAGTAGAACACAAAGCAGTTGTGGGCGTAGATGTTGCCAATTCTTCTTGCCGCTACTAGTCTTATCTTGTTTCGGCGGTATTGTGGGATGAAGCGGCCCGGACCGACCTTACACGTACGCTTACGTGAGACAGGTTCCACCGACTGACATGCACTAGTTGCATAAGGTGGCTAGCGGGTGTCTGTCTCTCCCACTTTAGTCGGAACGGATTCGATGAAAAGGGTCCTTATGAAGGGTAAATAGAAATTGGCATATCACGTTGTGGTTTTACGTAGGTAAGAAACGTTCTTGCTAGAAACCTATACAAGCCACGTAAAAACTTGCAACAACAATTAGAGGACGTCTAACTTGTTTTTGCAGCATGTGCTATGTGATGTGATATGGCCAGAAGATGTGATGAATGATATATGTGATGTATGAGATTGATCATATTCTTGTAATAGGAATCACGACTTGCATGTCGATGAGTATGACAACCGGCAGGAGCCATAGGAGTTGTCTTTATTATTTTGTATGACCTGCGTGTCATTGAATAACGCCATGTAAATTACTTTACTTTATTGCTAAACGCGTTAGCCATAGAAGTAGAAGTAATCGTTGGCGTGACAACTTCATGAAGACACAATGATGGAGATCATGATGATGGAGATCATGGTGTCATGCCGGTGACGAAGATGATCATGGTGCCCCGAAGATGGAGATCAAAGGAGCAAAATGATATTGGCCATATCATGTCACTATTTGATTGCATGTGATGTTTATCATGTTTTGCATCTTATTTGCTTAGAACGACGGTAGTAAGTAAGATGATCCCTTATAATAATTTCAAGAAAGTGTTCCCCCTAACTGTGCACCGTTGCGAAGGTTCGTTGTTTCGAAGCACCACGTGATGATCGGGTGTGATAGATTCTAACGTTCGCATACAACGGGTGTTGACGAGCCTAGCATGTACAGACATGGCCTCGGAACACACGCAATACACTTAGGTTGACTTGACGAGCCTAGCATGTACAGACATGGCCTCGGAACACGGAGGACCGAAAGGTCGAGCATGAGTCGTATAGAAGATACGATCAACATGGAGATGTTCACCGATCTTGACTAGTCCGTCTCACGTGATGATCGGACACGGCCTAGTTAACTCGGATCATGTTTCACTTAGATGACTAGAGGGATGTCTATCTGAGTGGGAGTTCATTGAATAATTTGATTATATGAACTTAATTATCATGAACTTAGTCTAAAATCTTTACAATATGTCTTGTAGATCAAATGGCCCACGTTGTCCTCAACTTCAACGCGTTCCTAGAGAAAACCAAGCTGAAAGATGATGGCAGCAACTATACGGACTGGGTCCGGAACCTGAGGATCATCCTCATAGCTGCCAAGAAAGATTATGTCTTAGAAGCACCGCTAGGTGAAGCACCAATCCCAGAGAACCAAGACGTTATGAACGCTTGGCAATCACGTGCTGATGATTACTCCCTCGTTCAGTGCGGCATGCTTTACAGCTTAGAACCGGGGCTCCAAAAGCGTTTTGAGAAGCATGGAGCATATGAGATGTTCGAAGAGCTGAAAATGGTTTTCCAAGCTCATGCCCGGGTCGAGAGATATGAAGTCTCCGACAAGTTCTTCAGCTGTAAAATGGAGGAGAATAGTTCTGTTAGTGAGCACATACTCAGAATGTCTGGGTTGCACAACCGCTTGTCTCAGCTGGGAGTTAATCTCCCGGATGACGCGGTCATTGACAGAATCCTTCAGTCGCTTCCACCAAGCTACAAGAGCTTTGTGATGAACTTCAATATGCAGGGGATGGAAAAGACCATTCCCGAGGTATATTCAATGCTGAAATCAGCGGAGGTGGAGATCAGAAAAGAACATCAAGTGTTGATGGTGAATAAAACCACTAAGTTCAAGAAGGGCAAGGGTAAGAAGAACTTCAAGAAGGACGGCAAGGGAGTTGCCGCGCCCGGTAAGCCAGTTGCCGGGAAGAAGTCAAAGAATGGACCCAAGCCTGAGACTGAGTGCTTTTATTGCAAGGGAAGTGGTCACTGGAAGCGGAACTGCCCCAAATACTTAGCGGACAAGAAGGCCGGCAACACCAAAGGTATATGTGATATACATGTAATTGATGTGTACCTTACCAGTACTCGTAGTAGCTCCTGGGTATTTGATACCGGTGCGGTTGCTCATATTTGTAACTCAAAACAGGAACTGCGGAATAAACGGAGACTGGCAAAGGACGAGGTGACGATGCGCGTCGGGAATGGTTCCAAGGTCGATGTGATCGCCGTCGGCACGCTACCTCTGCATCTACCTACGGGATTAGTTTTAAACCTCAATAATTGTTATTTAGTGCCAGCTTTGAGCATGAACATTGTATCTGGATCTCGTTTAATTCGAGATGGCTACTCATTTAAATCCGAGAATAATGGTTGTTCTATTTATATGAGAGATATGTTTTATGGTCATGCCCCGCTGGTCAATGGTTTATTCTTGATGAATCTCGAACGTGATGTTACACATATTCATAGTGTGAATACCAAAAGATGTAAAGTTGATAACGATAGTCCCACATACTTGTGGCACTGCCGCCTTGGTCACATTGGTGTCAAGCGCATGAAGAAGCTCCATGCAGATGGACTTTTGGAGTCTCTTGATTACGAATCATTTGACACGTGCGAACCATGCCTCATGGGTAAGATGACCAAGACTCCGTTCTCCGGAACAATGGAGCGAGCAACCAACTTATTGGAAATCATACATACCGATGTGTGCGGTCCAATGAGTGTTGAGGCTCGCGGAGGATATCGTTATGTTCTCACTCTCACTGATGACTTAAGTAGATATGGGTATGTCTACCTAATGAAACACAAGTCTGAAACCTTTGAAAAGTTCAAGGAATTTCAGAGTGAGGTTGAGAATCAACGTGACAGGAAAATAAAATTCTTACGATCAGATCGTGGTGGAGAATATTTAAGTCACGAATTTGGTGCGCACTTAAGGAAATGTGGAATCGTTTCACAACTCACGCCGCCTGGAACACCTCAGCGAAACGGTGTGTCCGAACGTCGTAATCGCACTCTATTGGATATGGTGCGATCTATGATGTCTCTTACCGATTTACCGCTCTCATTTTGGGGCTATGCTTTAGAGACTGCCGCATTCACTTTAAATAGGGCTCCGTCGAAATCCGTTGAGACGACACCGTATGAATTATGGTTTGGGAAGAAACCTAAGCTGTCGTTTCTAAAAGTTTGGGGATGCGATGCTTATGTCAAGAAACTTCAACCTGAAAAGCTCGAACCCAAGTCGGAAAAATGCGTCTTCATAGGATACCCTAAGGAAACTATTGGGTATACCTTCTACCTCAGATCCGAAGGCAAGATCTTTGTTGCCAAGAACGGGTCCTTTCTGGAGAAAGAGTTTCTCTCGAAAGAATTGAGTGGGAGGAAAGTGGAACTTGATGAGGTGATAGTCACCCCTTCCGAACCGGAAAGTAGCGCAGCGCGGGAAGATGTTCCTGTGGTGCCTACACCGACTGGGGAGGAAGTTAATGATGATGATCATGAAGCTTCGGATCAAGTTACTGCTGAACTTCGTAGGTCCACAAGGACACGTTCCGCACCAGAGTGGTACGGCAACCCTGTCCTGGAAATCATGTTGTTAGACAACGGTGAACCTTCGAACTATGAAGAAGCGATGGCGGGCCCGGATTCCGACAAATGGCTAGAAGCCATGAAATCCGAGATAGGATCCATGTATGAAAACGAAGTATGGACTTTGACTGACTTGCCCGATGATCGGCGAGCCATAGAAAATAAATGGATCTTTAAGAAGAAGACAGACGCGGATGGTAATGTGACCATCTATAAGGCTCGACTTGTCGCTAAGGGTTATCGACAAGTTCAAGGGGTTGACTACGATGAGACTTTCTCACCCGTAGCGAAGCTGAAGTCCGTCCGAATCATGTTAGCAATTGCCGCATACTATGATTATGAGATATGGCAGATGGACGTCAAAACGGCATTCCTTAACGGCTTCCTTAAGGAAGAATTGTATATGATGCAGCCGGAAGGTTTTGTCGATCCTAAGAATGCTAACAAAGTATGCAAGCTCCAGCGCTCAATCTATGGGCTGGTGCAAGCATCTCGGAGTTGGAACATTCGCTTTGATGAGATGATCAAAGCGTTTGGGTTTACACAGACTTATGGAGAAGCCTGTGTTTACAAGAAAGTGAGTGGGAGCTCTGTAGCATTTCTCTTATTATATGTGGATGACATACTATTGATGGGAAATGATATAGAATTCTTGGAAAGTATAAAGGCCTATTTGAATAAGTGTTTTTCAATGAAGGACCTTGGAGAAGCTGCTTATATATTAGGCATCAAGATCTATAGAGATAGATCAAGACGCCTCATTGGTCTTTCACAGAGTACGTACCTTGACAAGATATTGAAGAAGTTCAATATGGATCAGTCCAAGAAGGGGTTCTTGCCTGTATTGCAAGGTGTGCAATTGAGCACGGCTCAATGCCCGACCACGGCAGAAGATAGAGAAAAGATGAGTGTCATCCCCTATGCCTCGGCCATAGGGTCTATTATGTATGCCATGCTGTGTACCAGACCTGATGTAAACCTTGCCGTAAGTTTGGTAGGAAGGTACCAAAGTAATCCCGGCATGGAACACTGGACAGCGGTCAAGAATATCCTGAAGTACCTGAAGAGGACTAAGGATATGTTTCTCGTTTATGGAGGTGACGAAGAGCTCGTCGTAAAGGGTTACGTCGACGCTAGCTTCGACACAGATCTGGATGACTCGAAGTCACAAACCGGATACGTGTATATTTTGAATGGAGGAGCAGTAAGCTGGTGCAGTTGCAAGCAAAGCGTCGTGGCGGGATCTACATGTGAAGCGGAGTACATGGCAGCCTCGGAGGCAGCACAGGAAGCAGTCTGGATGAAGGAGTTCATTACCGACCTAGGGGTGATTCCCAATGCGTCGGGCCCGATGACTCTCTTCTGTGACAACACTGGAGCTATTGCCCTTGCGAAGGAGCCCAGGTTTCACAGGAAGACCAGGCATATCAAGCGTCGCTTCAACTCCATTCGTGAAAGTGTTCAAAATGGAGACATAGATATTTGTAAAGTACATACGGACCTGAATGTAGCAGATCCGTTGACTAAACCTCTCCCTAGAGCAAAACATGATCAACACCAGGACGCAATGGGTGTTCGATTCATCACAATGTAACTAGATTATTGACTCTAGTGCAAGTGGGAGACTGTTGGAAATATGCCCTAGAGGCAATAATAAATGGTTATTATTATATTTCTTTGTTCATGATAATTGTCTATTGTTCATGCTATAATTGTGTTATCCGGAAATCGTAATGCATGTGTGAATACATAGACCACAACGTGTCCCTAGTAAGCCTCTAGTTGACTAGCTCGTTGATCAACAGATAGTCATGGTTTCCTGACTATGGACATTGGATGTCATTGATAACGGGATCACATCATTAGGAGAATGATGTGATGGACAAGACCCAATCCTAAGCATAGCTCAAAGATCGTGTAGTTCGTTTGCTAGAGCTTTTCCAATGTCAAGTATCTTCTCCTTAGACCATGAGATCGTGCAACTCCCGGATACCGTAGGAGTACTTTGGGTGTGCCAAACGTCACAACGTAACTGGGTGACTATAAAGGTACACTACGGGTATCTCCGAAAGTGTCTGTTGGGTTGGCACGGATCGAGACTGGGATTTGTCACTCCGTATGACGGAGAGGTATCTCTGGGCCCACTCGGTAATGCATCATCATAATGAGCTCAATGTGACTAAGGAGTTAGTCACGGGATCATGCATTGCGGTACGAGTAAAGAGACTTGCCGGTAACGAGATTGAACAAGGTATTGGGATACCGACGATCGAATCTCGGGCAAGTAACATACCGATTGACAAAGGGAATTGTATACGGGATTGATTGAATCCTCGACATCGTGGTTCATCCGATGAGATCATCGTGGAACATGTGGGAGCCAACATGGGTATCCAGATCCCGCTGTTGGTTATTGACCGGAGAGGCGTCTCGGTCATGTCTGCATGTCTCCCGAACCCGTAGGGTCTACACACTTAAGGTTCGGTGACGCTAGGGTTGTAGAGATATGAGTATGCGGAAACCCGAAAGTTGTTCGGAGTCCCGGATGAGATCCCGGACGTCACGAGGAGTTCCGGAATGGTCCGGAGGTGAAGAATTATATATAGGAAGTCAAGTTTCGGCCACCGGTATTGTACCGGGACCACCGGAAGGGTCTCGGGGGTCCACCGGGTGGGGCCACCTATCCCGGAGGGCCCCATGGGCTGAGGTGGGAAGGGAACCAGCCCTTAGTGGGCTGGGGCACCCCCCATGGGCCTCCCCCCTGCGCCTAGGGTTGGAAACCCTAGGGTGGGGGGGGCGCCCCACTTGCCTTGGGGGGCAAGTCTCCCCCCTGGCCGCCGCCCCCCCCCCCCATGCAGATGGGTCTTGGCCGGCGCCCCCCTCCCAGGGGGCCTATATAAAGGGGGGAGGGAGGACAGCAGTACCACAGCCTTTGGCGCCTCCCTCCTCCCCTGCAACACCTCTCCCTCTCGCAGAAGCTCGGCGAAGCCCTGCCGAGGTCCCGCTACATCCACCACCACGCCGTCGTGCTGCGTGATCTCCATCAACCTCTCCTTCCCCCTTACTGGATCAAGAAGGAGGAGACGTCGCTGCTCCGTACGTGTGTTGAACGCGGAGGTGCCGTCCGTTCGGCACTCGGTCATCGGTGATTTGGATCACGGCGAGTACGACTCCATCAACCTCGTTCATTGGAACGCTTCCGCTCGCGATCTACAAGGGTATGTAGATGCACTCCTTTCCCCTCGTTGCTAGTATACTCCATATAGATGGATCTTGGTGATGCGTAGGAAATTTTAAAATTCTGCTACGATCCCCAACATAAGGAGCTTGAGCTTCTTAAGTGCGAGTTACCGGGCAAGTTTGTCGCGGGCGGCATAATCGCTAAGCTCCCTAATTCCTGGAGGAACTTTGCCACCACTCTGAAACATCAGAGTCATGAATTCTCTGTGGAGGATGTCATTGGCCATCTGAGTGTTGAGCAGAATTCAAGGGCAAAGGACTCGCACGGAAAAGGGGTCGAATGAACTTCTGTTGCCAATATGGTGAACCAGAGGAACCATAACTCCCACAAGCCCAAGGGAAAGAACGGTGTCCAACACAATACCGACTTTAAGAAGAAGGGTAAGAAGACCTTCAAGAAAAACAAGAAGGACGAGGGCTGCTTTACTTGTGGTTCGGTTGAACATTGGGCCAACAAGTTCCCAAATAAGTACAAGAAGCCAGGACAGGACTCCAAGTCTGTCAACATGATTGTGGGCAACAATTACAATGGTGCATCTGGGTACGGTAATTTATTTACTGTTTTTTTCAGTGTTTCAGCCTACCGATTGGTGGGTGGACACAGGTGCAGGTATTCATGTGTGTGCTGACATTTCATTGTTCACTTCTTACCAGGTCACAGGCCACGGGTCCGTATTGATGGGGAATGGCGCGAGCGCTTCTGTTCATGGTGTTGGCACGGTCGATCTGAAGTTTACTTCGGGAAGGATCGTGCAGCTGAAGAACGTGCAGCATGTCCCCGCCATGAAGAAGAACCTCGTTAGTGGCTCCCTTCTATGTAGAGAAGTGTTTAAGTTGGTTTTCGAGTCTAATAAATTAGTTGTTACGAAATATGAACTCTTTGTTGGAAAAGGTTATGAGAGTGGAGGGATGTTCTGCCTTTTCCTCGCAGATTTTTGTAATAAAGTCATGAACCATATTCATTCGAATGTTAATGAATCTGAAGTTTGGCATTCACGTCTTTGTCACATTAGTTTCGGTGTTATGACGCGGCTAGCCAAGTTGGATTTAATCCCGAGTTTGACTTTAGCCAAAGGTTCTAAGTGCCTTTCATGTGTGCAAGCTAAGCAACCTCGCAAGCCTCACAAGGCCGCGGAGGAGAGACACTTGGCACCATTAGAACTCATACATTCTGATCTTTGTGAGATGAATGGTGTGTTGACTAAAGGTGGAAAGAAATACTTCATGACATTGATAGATGATTCCACTAGATATTGTTATGTGTATCTGTTAAATACTAAAGATGAGGCTCTACACTACTTTAAAATCTATAAGGCAGAAGTTGAGAATCAACTTGAAAAGAAAATTAAACGAGTCCGATCAGATCGTGGTGGAAAGTACTTCTCGAGTGAGTTTGATTCCTTTTGTGCGGAACACGGCCTTATTCATGAGAGGACGCCTCCCTATTCACCCCAGTCAAATGGGGTTGCCGAGCGGAAAAACCATACTCTAACTGATTTGGTTAACGCCATGTTAGATACATCGGGTTTGTCCAAGGCATGGTGGGGGAGGCTATATTGACGGCATGTCATGTCCTGAATAAAGTTCTGACAAAGGATAATGAGATCACTCCCTATGAGAAATGGGCGAAGAGAAGGACAACACTCTCGTACTTGCGCACTTGGGGCTGTTTGGCGAAAGTCAATGTGCCGATCCCCAAAAAGCGTAAGCTTGGACCCAAGACCGTGGACTGCGTTAATTTGGGCTACGCTAAGAACAGCGTTGGCTATAGATTTCTAGTAGTAAAATCTGAGGTACCTGACCAGAAGGTCGGTACAATTATGGAGTCTAAGGATGCTACATTCTTCGAGGATATTTTTCCTATGAGAGATATGCAAAGCACTTCTAGACAGGAATCTGAGGAGACTCATGAACCTGCCATTCCTATGGAATATTATGAACAAACACATGATGAAAATCCTGAGGAGGATGACGAGGAAACCCTTGGTAGGGGCAAGAGACAAATGACTGCAAAGACCTTTGGTGATGATTTCTTCGTGTACCTCGTGGACGATACTCCCACTTCTATTTCAGAAGCGTATGCCTCTCCAGAAGCTAATTACTGGAAGGATGCGGTCCGTAGCGAGATGGACTCCATCATGGCTAACGGGGCATGGGAAATCACTGACCGTCCCTATGGTTGCAAACCATTAGGATGTAAGTGGGTGTTCAAGAAGAAGCTTAGGCCCGATGGTACGATTGAAAAGTACAAGGCTAGGCTTGTGGCCAAGGGCTATGACCAAAAAGAAGTGGAAGATTTCTTCGATACTTATTCACCTGTGGCTAGACTGACCACCATTCGAGTATTACTTTCGTTGGCGGCCTCGCATGGTCTTCTCGTCCATCAGATGAATGTTAAGACGGCTTTTCTGAATGGAGAGCTAAACGAGGAAATCTACATGCAACAGCCAGATGGCTTTGTGATAGATGCTCAGGAAAGAAAGGTGTGTAGGTTGCTGAAATCTTTATATGGCCTGAAGCAAGCACCTAAGCAATGGCATGATAAGTTTAATACAACTCTGACATCTGTTGGTTTCGTTGTTAATGAGGCTGACAAATGTGTATACTATCGCCATGGTGGGGGCGAAGGAGTTATACTGTGCTTGTATGTTGATGACATACTGATATTCGGAACAAACCTCAAAGTCATTGAGGAGGTCAAATCGTTTCTATCTCAGAACTTTGAGATGAAAGACCTTGGTGTGGCCGATGTTATCTTGAACATCAAGTTACTGAGAGATAATGAGGGTGGGATTACACTTCTGCAATCCCACTATGTTGAGAAGGTGTTGAGTCGTTTTGGATATTCGGACTGCACACCATCTCAAACACCATATGATCCTAGCGTGTTAATTCAAAAGTGCAAAGGCACGGCTAAAGATCAATTGAGATACTCTCAAATCATTGGTTCACTGATGTACCTAGCGAGCGCAACGAGGCCTGACATCGCGTTTGCTGTGAGCAAACTGAGCCGGTTTGTTTCCAAACCGGGTGATGTACATTGGCAGGCTGTTGAGAGAGTTATGCGCTATCTGAAAGGTACTATGAACTATGGACTTCACTATACCGGATACCCGTCGGTACTAGAAGGGTATAGTGATGCGAATTGGATCTCTGATGCTGATGAGATGAAGGCCACAACTGGGTATATGTTTACTCTTGGAGGTGGCGCTATTTCCTGGAAGTCTTGCAATCAAACGATCTTAACGAGATCAACAATGGAAGCAGAATTAATAGCATTAGACACGTCTGGTGTTGAAGCAGGATGGCTTCGAGATCTTTTGATGGACTTGCCATTAGTTGATAAACCGGTTCCGGCTATCCTTATGAATTGTGACAATCAGACTGTCATCACCAAGGTGAAGAGTTTAAAGGACAACATGAAGTCCAACAAACACATAAGAATGAGATTAAAAGCTGTCAGAAAATTAAGAAACTCCGGAGTGATAGCGTTGGAGTATGTCCATACGGCTAAGAATCTGGCAGATCCCTTTACATAAGGGCTATCACGTGTTGTGATAGATAATGCATCGAGGGAGATGGGTATGAGACCCACATGAGTTGCCATGGTAGTAACCCAACCTATGTGATCGGAGATCCCACAAATTAGGACCTGGGAAAACAAGCCAGTGGTGAACTGATGAGAGTAACTATACTAACCCGCTCCGTTGGAGATGCAATACTCTCAATATTGTATGGTAGGGTGACTACTGTCTTAATGTGTTCCAAAGCTTAAGTGAGCAAGATGCTATCCTACAGAGCGATCTTTGGAGGAACACACCTATGTGAGCCCGACTGCTGGTCACATAGTCTATAAGATTGGGGTGATCTCTAGTAAGCTCATGAATAGGTCAGGAGTGTGACTTATATGCTCCACTCGAGGGGTTAGCCTTCGACAGCCTAGTACTAGTAAGACATGTGGTGAAACTTCTTTACGCCAAACTGACAATTCAAGGCATAGTCCATTGTTCAATTGTGAAGGAGTGTAGCTACTTGCTCTAGGCGAAGTTCAACCTTAACAGGTCTTCACTGAAACACTGGTATATCGAAACAGTAATTGGAACAGATGACACAATGGGCCCTTGAGATTTGGGGGATTGCTGAAATTTGAGATGGGCTCTAGGCCCATATAGCAATTTCTGAAAAATCTCTAAGGGCCCATGTGGGTTATATGGCACTAGGTGTAGTGGGAAGTTTAGTCTCACCCCAGAAGTGGAAGAGGAGTTGGACCTCCTTATAAGGGTTTCTCTTCTACATGCTATTGGAGCTTGAGAAGAGAAGAGGCCCTCGCGCACTCCTCCTCCGCCGCCCGCCTCGCCATGCCTCGTCACGACGCGCCGCGGGTTGCGGGATTGAGCCGAGCCGAGCTCACACCTACGCGCTTATTTTTTTCAGTCACTAACGGAGAGTTCTCTGACAGCTGGGCCACGATCTGAGGCATCGGATCGTGAGCTATCACGGACTCGGACGTGGGTCGAGCCCACGTCTCTCCACGCGGCTGCGCCTATATAAGTGCGCGGTGTCTCCCAACACTAGCTGCCACGAACAAATCACATCTGCTCCACGCGCATGCCCACCGTCGTTCCCTTGCTGCTGCTGCCGCCGGTGACTCCCTCCCGTCCGCCGCGTACACGGTCGACGGGAGAGCAGGTCTCCGAAACCACGCCCTTCTGGTTCCTGTACGGGGTGAGGGGCGAATAGGTTCTTGGGCAGCGATTACGCGACTGCTCGCTTCCGATCGTCTACTTCCTCTACGTCTGTGTCGCCTTCACCATCACCATGTCCACCGACGCCGAACGTGCGCCGCCGAGAAAGCTGAAGCCGACAAGAAGGCCGCCGAGGACGCCGCTGCTGCCACCAAAGCCGCGGCCTCTGTATGGCCTACTGGAGGGTATAACTCGTTTATCCCGCTCCTATTGTTTCCTGTTTTATCCATGCTAGCGTTATACGTAAATTTTTCTGCAATTAGCGTAATATGTGCTTGCTTGACTGAATATCAGTATGCGTTTATTTGTGTCAATGCCATGCTAGTGATTTACTCGTGGATTAATTTAATCGAGAAATTGCCTATTTTCTCAACACAACAGATAGCCTTGACCTGGTACTTGAAAAATATACATGTTCGACGAATAGACTGAAAATTGCACATCTAAAGAAATAGCAAGCATTTGTCCTAAAAATATTTCATGTGTTTGGTCGCACAACTTAAAATGTGTTCCTTTTGTAGTGTCATCTGTTTTCATCGAATTCTTGTAAGTATGTGCATCTTTGCTTTGTAGAAGGAATAGCAGCCACAGAAAGGCATCACAAACCCCGCAAAAAAGGCATCTCAATGAGCAGTTGGTTCACATGACCCAACAAAACAAATAGAGCAATCTTAACATGGTCCCTCTTACCTCCTCTTTTCACATGAAAGGTAAGAAGGTAATAGTTACTCACCCCCTGCCTCTGCTTCGAGTGATACACGCAACAATCTAACAAAATAATTTATAACATGGAAGTATGGAACTAAACAATATTCCGCATTGAGCTTTTGAAGTTTGAGAAGTTCAAATCTAGGCCTGCGATAGTGTGGAACAGTTTTGTGCACCATCCTGTCTCCATCATTGTTCTTGCATGATTGCCAAATAACAAATTTTGCAAACATATTTTTTATTGAAATACCATCTTAGAGCGACATTATGTCGGAAAATGGAACACCGTAGAAGCTCCAAGCTTTAGGAAAAGACAAACTGATTGCATTGGAAGAAA
The DNA here is from genome assembly GCF_018294505.1 of Triticum aestivum. Classification (NCBI taxonomy): domain Eukaryota; kingdom Viridiplantae; phylum Streptophyta; class Magnoliopsida; order Poales; family Poaceae; genus Triticum; species Triticum aestivum. Next base: position 281,236,481 of record NC_057808.1, read on the forward strand.
TGACACTTTGCTCTTGGCAGCTTCTAGGAATAAGATCAGCACTGGAACAAGAAAAACTGGCACTTTGTGGTGCCCTCCACTCTTGGTAAAAAAATCAGATACACCAATACTTCAACAGACTAAGGAACTGCAAGCGAAATTTCATCGGTTGAGGGGAGGCTTCTACAACCCAAAAGGCATGTCTGTTCTTACAGCGTAAACCCTTTTGTGATCACCTATAGGATCATAGCTAAAAATGGCTGTTCGTTCATAAGGGGGTACACAGGAACCCTGAGTTCAGATTCTTCTCCTAGAAGTTGAACCCAGGCCGGCATGGATTGGAAGCTGAAGCGATCGAAGAGCGTGCCTAAGCTCAAGAACGGATCGCCTACGAGTCCGACTAAAGGTAATTCATTTGGTTGTCCACTTCCCTCTAGTTTGCTGTTTTTTTCTCTCTCTATGCAAATGAAACAATCTGTCGTGCAAAATGACTGAGATCACAGATGATTCAGCTTGCCAAACCAGATATTCGGAGGATTTTTTTCTCTTTTCTTTATCCAATGCAAACTTGATACCGAAGCGATGCATGCAAACCAAGGAAATGTTTTTGGGCACAATCAGGGAGGTCAAAGCAAGTGTTCTTGGGCTTGAATACCAAAGCAAGTTCTTTGTTTGTAGATCCCCAGGCAGCTTAGCTGTGCAGAATTCTGGCACCAGAATTCATCGTTTCTCTAATCTCAGCATTACAAAAACCTGTTATGTTGGAAATATTAGCACTTTCTCGAATAGTCTAATCCACGAGTAGACAGTAAACATGGCAAATACGGTATGCATCTCATACCGATACCTAAGCATGTGAGCACGTACAGTACATAGAACCGCCTCGACTCTCAGGAAGGTAAGATCATCAATCAATAGTAGGCTGCTGCTCTGTGTAGTTAAAGATGGGATCCAACCTGTTCTGTTTGCTTCTTTCCTATAATCTGTGCTCGATTCCATATTTCTGTATCCTTCGATTCCCGGGACAGATCTGATCTCCTTTATACTTACCTCAAACAACGAGGAAAGTCGAGATGTTGATGAGAAAGGGACTTTTCTCAAGGCCAAAGAGTGCTCTTTAACCATCTATGAACAGCATATATACGGCTAGCACATGAACGAGCAAATAGGGGATGAACGAGTCATACCCTCCGGTTGGCCAGGCCAGCGCGGCGGCGGCGGCAGTAGCCTCGGCATCAGCCAAGGCCTTCTTCTTGGCGACTTCGTCGTCAGCCATGGAGTCGATGTGGAGGAAGTAGTGGAAGCAGAGGCAGACGAAGACGGGGACGGATCAGGAGCAGTCGCGTCGAGACGCTCCCCAAAAACCTTATTGCCGTTCTCCCAGGCAGGATCTCGAACGACAGGGTTTCGGAGGCACCTGCTCTCTCGACCAACCGTGAACGCGGTCGTCGGGATGGGATCGCTGGAGGCAGCACAGTGAGAGGAACAGTAGATGACGGCTAGGGTTGTACGATAGGGAGCGAGTGAACTGAGTTAGGGTTCACTCCACTGTCCGCGATCGTCGGGATGGGATCGCAGCACATTGAGAGGAACAGTAGATGACGGCTAGGGTTGCACGAGAGGGAGTGAGTGAACTGAGTTAGGGTTCACTCCACTGTCCGCGAACAACCCATGGTCCAACGTCTCGGACAGTGGCGCTTAATAAGCTTCGGCTCGGCACATTTCCGCAACCCGCGGCGCGTGCGCGCGCGCGCGTCGTGACGAGGCGGGCGGCGGAGGAGGAGGAGCGCGCGTGTACAGCTCCTATTCCCAAGCTTTCAATAGCAAGTGATAGAGCAGCCCTTATGAAGAGGTCTCACTCTTCTTACCGTAGCAGTATGGGACTAAACATCCCACATTTCCAACCACTTGCCGTACACATGCATGGGCCTTAGAGATTAACCAGGGATTATTGTCTTATATGGGCCTAAGCCCATCCATAATCCATCCTGTTAGCTGTGCTGGTCCCTCCTGAAACTGAGATTTCTCGTTACTAGTATTATTTTTTGGAAAAAAGTACACCCTCTGTAAAGAAATATAAGAGTGTTTAGATCACTATTTAGTGATGTGATCTAGATCACTAAATAGTGATCTAAACACTCTTATATTTCTTTATGATATAAAATTAGTCGCGATATGATGATATTACTAGTTACCACCGTTTGGAAACACTTAACGCATTGAGAAAATAGCCCTTTTCCAGAAACAGAAACGATTACTAGGAAAATAAATTGGGGGAATAACCGGTTCTGTTCTCCACGCTGGCAGGTTAGCCGGCAATAACCCCCGTAACCAGGCAAACTGATCAAAATTGAAATTTGATATGCTTTCTACATTTTTATTTACATATAGGTGTGTTTTTACATACTCTATGATTTGGGTGTGCTTTCTAAAATCTGTGTAAATCTGGTTTATATTCTATGAACTCCATTTGAATTTTAGTGATTTTACAGCCTTGCATTTGAATCTGAGATTTCATATGATTAGTGGTTCACATATATAACAACAGAAAAACTAATGAGACATAGGAACTTTTCTGAAGAGGTTAGTGGTTCACCAAACATTTTTCCTTTTAAAATCAATCAACTGCGTGCATAGCGGACCACGGCAAAAAATAACCAGATCTCAAACCCTACAAATCAAATAAGAAAATCCTTTTGAACCAATGACGCCTTGCCGGAGAATTCATTTGGATTTTGCCCTGGCATGTCCGGGGCTCTGGTTTCGGTTCCTGCGCCGTAGCCTCCTCCTCCCAGCATACAAAAATGGCCAGTTGCTGGCCGCAGCGGCCAATCGTACCGAGACCAAGGGATGTTAAGTCGTGCGCGCATGGAACCAACCCCGTGATCCCATATCGCGTCGGTAGCTCTGTACCAAACGGACCCTCGCGCGCCACCGCCGAGAGGAACCAAGGCCAGCGCCATGCCCAGCGACGCCGCCCTCTCGCCGGCGCCGACCGGCAGAAACAACGGCGGCAAGATGCAGAAGCTGCTCAAGTCGGCCTTCAAGCGCGGCGACTCTCCGGCCCAGGCGGCCGGGGAGGAGCCGGAGCTCAGCCCGTCCGCGTCCAGGGGGTCTGGCTCGGGCAGCGGGCGGACGTCGTCGGGGAGGCGTGTCGGCCGAGGCGACGACGTGGGCGACCGGTCCAGCCGCGAGAGCGTCGAGCTCGACGCTGAAGGTGAAACGAGCCGTCTCCCTTCCCTAGTCCATTTTGCTTTGCCTTTTGCACGGCTCGTAAAGTGTTCACAGCTTTTGTTAACCCTGATTTAAGCTGAGCGTGGCCGAAGGCACGGATCTTTTTGCCCCTCATTTCATAAGTGGGGTGAATTGTGAAGTGAATTTCACTAATGCACCATCTTTTTTTTGGCAAACACTAATTTAAAATCAAAAGTATCTCAATGCTACTCCTTAACACGAATCATGTTTTGTCTATTGATGGAACAACAATTTATACTTTGAGGTGTCTAATGTCTCCGTCTATTGAGAATCCTTTAACTTTACAAATTCCATGGCTCTCCTGATTTTCGTTTACGTTCGCTAGCCTAATTCTTTGTTTAACTACGAAATTTCGTCACAGCACAATATAGCGTACTGACATCATCCCAACGTGGCTACGATTTTTTATCATCGTAATTTCCAGTGACTAGCTGACATGGTAACCAACGATTAAGCAACAGCTCCTTCTCCACTTCAAAACAAGGAGCCAAGAAATGGCCATGGCAATCACAAGACGTTGTGTCAGAAACCAAAATCCTTCCTAGATTATAGCTCTCGCAAAAATTTGCAACCGAAGAGATCAGTGAAGTTCTTGCTGTGCTCTGCAAAACCAGTGAGGGCGGGGGGACATGACGAAAGGGTCCCTAGCCCAACACAATTATATTTCTGTCAACATGATTTTGTTTACGAACCCTCGCAGATCTTCAACACGTCGGCACGATCTCTCATGCTTGTTGCAACGTTTGCAGCTCAGAATTTTAAATTAAAGTGCTACTTGCAAGCATATGGTTGTTTGACAGATCACTTGTGAAGGCCAAAGAACCAAATGCCAACATTGCATCTGCTCCAGTAAACTATTATTGATCGTTTGTTAGATATAAATATTGCGGTTTAATTCTGGATCCATTTGAGCAGCTGGTTCTATATGTCACCTCACATTCTTCTGTCAGATTTACACTGTGCAATAGTTGAGCGTTGAATCGAATTTACTTCTGGTGAAACATTCTCACATGAGATGAAAGTAAATTCGAGTGCAAATTAAATTAACTTTGGAAAGATTTGATGACGTGAACTGAAGGTTCCAAGAACGACAAGATGCTGGCGGCGCTGCGGGACTGGAAGATCGCGTCGGCGTACGAGACGTTCCCGTGGGAGAAGAAGATGAAGGAGCTGCTGCCGGTGCCGGAGTCGAGCCGGTTCCTGTCGCTGCTGCTGCTCCCCAAGGCCACGGACGGCACCCACACCCGCTACAACACGCTCGACGACACCCTCGCCCGCGCCGACGCCTGGCTCGCCTCGTCCCGCGCCTCCGGCGTCCCCGTCGAGCTCGCCAGCGTCCAGACGGAGGCGCTGCTCACCAAGATCTCCGGCGAGACGGCGGTGTCCACGGTGAACATGGGCTCCCTGTCCGACCTGGCCAACATGTCCAACGTCAGCCTGTACGGGTTCGAGGACTACCACGGCGTGGACATCGGCGTGGTGCGCGCGGTGCGGCTGTGGTACGCGCCGTCGGGCCCCGGCGGCGAGATGGCGGTGGAGATCGCGCTGCGGCAGGGGGACACCAGGCTCGGCTTCGCCATCAGCCGGACCGAGGAGGGCTTCATCTACGTGTCGTCGGTGGCGGACGAGAGCACGCCGGGCGTGGCGTCGACGCGGTCCGGGCTGCTCGAGCTGCACCGGGCGGCGAGGCGGGCGGGCAGGCTGCTGGTGGTGTCGAGGGTGGGAGGGGAGAAGGTGCTGCCGTGGATGGTCTCCACCGCCGGCGACGTCAGGTGCTACGACACCGTGTCGCTGAGCCAGAAGCTTTCGCTGCACCGCCACGCGCTCCGCCCCATCACGCTGCACTTCCTCACGTGGGATGAGGGCGTCCTCGCCCTGCCCCCGCCGGCGCCGGGGCCGCTGCTCATGCTGTCGTCCGAAGGCGACGACGAGGAGATCGATGCCGACGGGCCGGAGATCGCGGCCGGCAAGGGGGGCAAGGGCTCGTCCTTTAGGTTCCAGAACATCGGACTCCCGGATAGCTGGCTGTGAATGAATCCATGGATTCAGAGCGGACCTGCCGGCTATACGTCAGTCAGTCGTGTAATAGTGACAGTGCATCTCGTTTTGTGTATTTATTAGCTTTGTAATTTGGTAAGATGAGGAAAAAACCACCGCCTTTTGAGACAAATCTGTGCTTAGAGCAAGTATAATAGAGCTGAGTCAGCGAGCTATAAGGAATAAACTATTATATTTCTGTTTAGTTGGAGAAAAAAGAAGAGAACAGAGAAGGTAAGCGGGCTCTTCGTGAAGAGCCAGCTCTAGCACGTACTCCTATGCACTTTATGAGAATGAAAGGTGAGCTACATAATAAAAAAGTAGTACATTCTTTTAATCTACTATTGTACATGTTAGCTATAAGATGGGCTGTAAATGACATGGCACTGACTTATAGCCAGCAGCTGGCTATACTATTAACCATGCTCTAAAGAGCACTAACTCTTGACTGAAGCTTGACTGAGAGACTGAGCACTAGATGGTGGCATCTCCAATACGGACTCTAGCACTAGATGGTGGCACTCACATATGGGCATCTTCAACACGAACTCTCAAAATGCCAGCATACATCCGACGCGATTTGCCATCCAACACGTCGGTTAATGGATGACGTTTGAAATCCTATAAATTGGACACAAACTAGGAGCGGATTTGCGGGCGTCCGGACAGCTGCCACGTATATGTCTGACGCCCCGGACCAAGCCAAAAACTGTCACTATCCCTCCATTCATCCAAATCTTGGTATCATGGACATTTCAGGACTTACGCTCCTTGCCGCCCCAGAGAGTTCTTCAAGGACGTGTTTGGTTGCCTGCATACACCTCGACCAAGCCCGCGCGGGAAGAATCCGGCCTGTTTGGTTGCCTGTATACACTGTTGGGCCTGCATAATACGAAACTTAAAGCACCTCTGGGCCTGACTCGCTGGAAACGCTCAGATCGGCAGTTTCTTGTGAGCCAGGCCGAGGCGAGCGCAAGAGAGCGGGCCCTTGCACGAGTGGAGACGGGAGGGAAGTAAGCTTCTATCTAATCTCCTCTCTTCCTTGTCCCTTTGATCTACACAACGATGCTTTGATTCGAGGTAAGCTCTACACGAAAAAGATGCACCTCGATGCTACGGTTCCATTTAGGCGATCGGTTCGTAGTTTCGTCGGCCGTAAGTTCTTAATTTCGTGTTCCCGTTTGGAGCTATTCTGGACGAATTTTGTCAGATTCGTCACGCACGATCGATCATTTGAAATTTCCTTTGACCAGCAGCTAATCTCGCAGTTTCTCACAACATTCATGTTGTAAGTTTTTGGTTTCGACGATTGTAGCTTCATCTCTCTTTGAACAGCAGTCTACTGCACTGACGCCGCCATGCCGAGCTCCTCTGTCCTCTGCTCAGAGCCCTCCTATTTGTTCCTCTCGACGCTGAAGCCCTTCCCCTTGATCTCCTTGCCCACGTCCTACTACACTAGAGTCGTTTCCGACGTCCCTCATCTCGTCCTACTCTCTGTCGTCCTCCTACTGCACTGACGCTGCAATGGCGTGCACACTGCTTTCTTGTGTCCTTTGCCTCTGTGCACACTACAGTTCACCGCGCCGCCGACGGGGTTGATCATCTTGGCCTCCTCTCTCTCGCCCTACTACACTGGGTTGTTTCCAGCGTCGATCATCTCGGCCTCCTCTCTCGTCCACTGCACTGACGATACCATGGCGCGAGCACTGCATTCTCCTCCTCTGTGACTGCCTTTGAGCGAGCGCCGCAACTAGTTCGCCGACGGTGTCGCTCGCCCACGACTCCATGCTCGTCATGTCGGACACGACGCCACGGCCACTATACACCGCAGTCGCCATGATCCGGCGCACACTGCATTTCTTCCCCCTTCCTCTGCTAGCTCTTAACCCTGTGTGCTGATACGTCTCCGTCGTATCTACTTTTCCAAACACTTTTGCCCTTGTTTTGGACTCTAACTTGCATGATTTGAATGGAACTAACCCGGACTGACATTGTTTTCAGCAGAATTGCCATGGTGTTATTTTTGTGCAGAAATAAAAGTTCACGAAATGACCTGAAACTTCACGGAGATGATTTCTGGAATTAATAAAAAATATCGGCGAAAGAATCAAATGAAGGGGGCCCACACCCTAGCCACAAGGGTGGGTAGCCCGCCCACCCCCTGGGGCGCGCCATCCATCCTTGTGGGCCCCCTGGACCTCCACCGACCTCAACTCCAACTCCATATATTCACGTTCGGGGAGAAAAAATCAGAGAGAAGGATTCATCGCGTTTTACGATACGGAGCCACCGCCAAGCCCTGTTCTTCCTCGGGAGGGCAGATCTGGAGTCCGTTCGGGGCTCCGGAGAGGGGAATCCTTCGCCATCGTCAACATCAACCATCCTCCATCACCAATTTCATGATGCTCACCACCATGCATGAGTAATCTCATCGTAGGCTTCCTGGACCATGATGGTTGGATGAGATTTACCATGTAATCGAGTTAGTTTTGTTAGGATTTGATCCCTAGTATCCACTATGTTCTAAGATTGATGTTGCTATAACTTTGATATGGCTAATGCTTGTCACTAGGGCCCGACTGCCATGATTTCAGATCTGAACCTATTATGTTTTCATGAATATATTTGTGTTCTTGATCCTATCTTGCAAGTCAATAGTCACCTACTACGTGTTATGATCCGGCAACCCCGGAGTGACAATAGTCGGGACCACTCCCGATGATGACTGTAGTTTGAGGAGTTCATGTATTCACTAAGTGCTAATGCTTTAGTTTGGTACTCTATTAAAAGGAGGCCTTAATATCCCTTAGTTTCCAATAGGACCCCGCTGCCACGGGAGGGTAGGACAAATGATGTCATGCAAGTTCTTTTCCATAAGCATGTATGACTATATACGGAATACATGCCTACATTATATTGATGAATTGGAGCTAGTTCTGTGTCACCCTATGTTATAACCGTTGCATGATGAATGCCATCCGACATAATTATCTATCATTGATCCATATATTGATCTTTGCTTCGTTATTTTTCCGCTGCTACTGTTACAATTGCTACGAAACTACTACTATTACTTTTGCCACCATTACCGTTACTTCCATATTACTTTGCTACTAAATACTTGCTACAGATATTAAGTCTTTCAGGTGTGGTTGAATTGACAACTCTGCTGCTAATACTTGAGAATATTCTTTGGCTCCCCTTGTGTCGAATCAATAAATTTGGGTTGAATACTCTACCCTCAAAAACTGTTGCGATCCCCCATACTTGTGGGTTATCAGGACCTCGAGGAGCCTCTCAACAATCTCCTCATCATTTTCTTCCTCTAAAAATTTCTGAAATTTTTAGTGACTCAAAATAAAAGTGAACCAAACTCAACAAAATTGATAGCAACTACTCCTACAAGTGTTTAGAAGCTATATCATGCATCAAAACTACCTTGGACCATATAAATTTGACATGCAAGTTCAAGAACAAGGTCACCACAACAGCAAAAATTTGCAATAAATAAAGCACTAGAACAAAAACCAATTGTACAATTGCAGATTCGGCCGTGTGATGCATTCTTACAGGTGGCCTGGATTTATGATGATTTCTACTATTTGGCTGAGAATGCAGGCATCACTGATACGTCTCCAACGTATCTATAATTTTTTATTGTTCCATGTTGTTATATTATCATTCTTGGATGTTTTACAATCATTTTATATCATTTTTTGGTACTAACCTATTGACATAGTGCCAAGTGCCAGTTGTTTTCTGCATGTTTTTTACATCGCAGGAAATGAATACCAAACGGAGTCTAAACGGAGCAAAACTTTTTGTGGATTTTTTTGGACCAGAAGATATCGAATGGGCCGGAGAAGCACCTGAGGGGGGTGCTCCGAGGGGAGCACAACCCACCAGGGCGCGCCTGGAGGCCAGGCGCGCCCAGGTGGGTTGTGCCCACCTCGGGTGCCCCCTGAACCGCCTCTTTGCTCTATAAATACCCCAATATTCCAGAAACCCTAGGGGAATCGATGAAAATCAATTCCAGCCGCCGCAAGTTCCAGAAACACCAGATCCAATCTAGTCACGGAGGGGTTCATCATGTTCATTGGTGCCTCTCCGATGATGCGTGAGTAGTTCTTTGTAGACCTACGGGTCCGTAGTTATTAGCTAGATGGCTTCCTCTCTCTCGTTTGATTCTCAATACAATGGTCTCTTGGAGATCCATATGATGTAACTCTTTTTGCGGTGTGTTTGTTGGGATCCGATGAACTTTGAGTTTATGATCAGATCTATCTTTTTATCCATGAAAGTTATTTGAGTCTTCTTTGATCTCTTATATGCATGATTTCTTATAGCCTCGTATTTCTTCTCCGATATTTGGGTTTCGTTTGGCCAACTTGATCTATCTATCTTGCAATGGGAAGATGTGCTTTGTAATGAGTTCGATCTTACGGTGCTCGATCCCAGTGACAGAAAGGGAAACGACATGTACGTTGCTATTAAGGATAACAGGACGTGGTCTATTTCTACATAAATAGATCTTGTCTATCATGTCATCGTTCTTATTGCATTACTCCGTTTCTACTTGAACTTAATACACTAGATGCATGCTGGATAGCGGTCGATGTGTGGAGTAATAGTAGTAGATGCAGGCAGGAGTCGGTCTACTAATATTGGACGTGATGCCTATATAATGATCATTGCCTGGATATCGTCATGATTATTTGAAGTTCTATCAATTGCACAACAGTAATTTGTTCGCCCACCGTTTGCTATTTTTCTCGAGAGAAGCCACTAGTGAAATCTACGGCCCCTGGGTCTCTTCTTTATTATATTTGCCTTTGCGATCTATTTTCCTTTTCTTTTATTTTCAGATCTATTAAACTAAAAATACAAAAATACTTTGCTGCACTTTATTTTATTCGGCGTTCAATCTATCAATTTATTACAACTCTCTCCCGTCCACGTGCCAATTTCTGGCGCTGTTACCCGAAAGGGATTGACAACCCCTTTAACACGTCGGGTTGCGAGTATTTGTTATTTGTGTGCAGGTGCTGTTTGCGTAGTGTTACTTGGTTCTCCTACTGGTTTGATAACCTTGGTCTCATCACTGAGGGAAATACCTACCGTCGCTGTGCTGCATCATCCCTTCCTCTTTGGGGAAATACCGACGTAGTTCTAGCAAGCATCAAAAGAAATTTCTGGCGCCGTTGCCGGGGAGACATCATCAACATCTACCAGGTTCCTAATCACAAATCTCATCTCCTCACAATTTACATTATTTGCCATTTGCCTCTCGTTTTCCTCTCCCCCACTTCACAAAAATTTGTCGTTTTATTCGCCCTCTTTTTCGTTCGCCTTTTCTCGTCTGATCTAAATTTTGTTTGCAATCATGAGTGATTTCGGTATGGCAGCAACATATGATGGCCTAAATCCTAAGAGTGGATGTACGGGCAATCTGGATGCTAAAACTTTTATCTTGGGTCAAGGGAATATTATGGGAAAAGAACGTATCCAAGAATTTTTCAGTTGTGTTGGAAATTTAAGTCTTGATGATGCTCCTATCCTTAGAAGGACTAGATCTTATTCGGAAGCTATTTCAGCACTAGTTATGAAACTTGAAAGTAAATTTATCCGTACTCATCCTACTTTGCAAAGATTGTTTTTTGAGCTCCCGTTATAAAGAATCCTAAGGATAAAAAGTTGGCCGCTCTCGTTCTCATGAATGAATTTGACTACATAATACGGGAAGCTAGGGAAATCTTTGACTTTTATGGTATGAATTGTGAAAATCCCGTGATAGATGAAATTCTTTACAATAGTGATTATGCGTTAAGACATTTGCTTGGGGATAATCAAATCTTTGATGAGAATCTTAAAAAGGAAGTCCCCATTTTAGATGTAATCCAACAGGTTTTCAATAATGTTAATCAACATTACTCTTGGATCGTTACCAGAAATCAAAGGGGTTATGATGATGGACAACTTAATAGTGCTAAAGTTTCTATGGATAATATGTTTTATGTCGTCTTTACAAAACCTCATGACAAAAACACCTCTAAGGAAATTAAGGAAAAGAACAACAAAACGTAGATCCTTGCTTTATGCCTAGCTAGGGGCGTGAAACAATAGCGCTTGTTGGGAGGCAACCCAATGAATAAAATTTATTGTCTTTTGCTTCCTGTTCTTGAGTGTTTGCACAATTATGCTACTGTTATGATTGTGTTTTTTGTGTTTTAATTAGTGTTTGTGCCAAGCAAATCCTTTAGGATCATGTTGGGTGATAGTAGATGTGATCTTGCTGAAAAACAGAAACTTTTATGCTCACGAAAATAATTCTCCTTTTTAACAGAAGAGTGCTTTTGAGTTGATTCTTTTTGCAGAAGATTAATATACAAATTTTTCACGTGGTACTAAGTTTTCAGAATTTTTGGAGTTACAGAAGTATTCGAAATATCTAGATTGCTACAGATTGTTCTGTTTTTGACAGATTATGTTTTCTTTGCGTTGTGTGCTTGTTTTGATGACTCTATGGTTTTCTTTGATGAGTTTTTGCCATAGAAAAGTTGGAATACAGTAGATATAATGCAAAAATAAAATATGAATTGGTTTGCTACAGTACTTATAGTAGTGATTTGTTTTCTTATACTAACGGATCTTACGAAGGTTTTGTTGAGTTTTGTGTGATTCAAATTTTCAAGTTTTGGGTGATGTTATGATGGATGAAGGAATAAGGAGTAAGAAGGGTGAAAGTACAAGTGCTCCCTGGGTGATTTTGGTAATTAATGTCAACATATCTCTTGTTGGACTAACACTTTTATCTAGTATATTTCATAGAGTTCAACAAAGGCGTGGCATGGACAAGAAGGATGTGGAACCCCTTCAAGATGCTAAGGACAAAGATTGGCAAGAGCTAAAGACTGTACATTTTCATTTTAGTAATCCAAGATCACATTGAGTCCATAGGAAAAGCCAATACTATTAAAAGGGGATGAGGTGTTGCTTTATGGCTTGCTTGCTCAAAGTGCTTAGTGATATGCTCCAAAGCCTTCAACCATTTTCTCATTTTCACATATGTCCCAAACCTAAAGTCAAACCCGGCCCCACCGATTTGATCTATCGCCACCGAGTTCTTTTGACATAGCCATCACTACAACAAAAATACACTTCCGTGATGATACGTGTTTGTCACAGTAGGTCACGTTTTCTGTCATGCATGTACATCCATGACAAATTTATGTCAGAATCAAGATAGTCATACCTGTGATGTCATAGAAGTGTTCCATGACATTACCAAAATTATCATCACGGAAGTGTCCACTTCCATGACGATAAATCGCGCGTCACAGAAGTGCTTTCGTCAAGGGTGACCGACACGTGGCATCTACCGTAACGGAACGCCGTTAAGCTATCGGGTCCGGTTTTGGATCTGATAACCCATTAACAGCCCGGACCAATGGGGATTTTCCATGTGTAAAATTCTGATTGGCTGACGGAAACACGTGTCAGCTCCGCGTTGGCACAGATGTCATCCACTCATTGGACCCAAATCGCCTATGATACGTCGACACGTGGCACGGCCTAACAGAGGCCCATTCATGTGAAAAGTCCGGCCCGTTTGACTTGGTCAAAAGGTTGCGGGCCGGCCCACGGCAAGCCTGTTAACGGCTTGTTCGCATATAGCCCATTTACAGCCCGCTAACCCAGGGCCCGTTTACGGCCTATCCGAATTAGGCACAGTAGCGTCATTTGGGCCGTCCAATATAATTCCAGCTCATTTTAACTTCCGGCCCATGTATGGCCCATGACGTCTTTCGGCCCATATGAGGCCCTTAGTAACCCTCGGCCCCTTAACGGCCCGTGGTAAAACTGGCCCGTAATGAACAATGTATCACTTTATACCCATTAACGACCCATTATTCCGTTGGGCCATTTCCAGCCCATGTTATCTTTCGGCCTTCTCAGGGCTCATTTATTCTTGGGCTCATTTCCAGCATTCGTTTGCTTACGCCCCGTTACTGTCATTTTCTGCTTGTGGGCAAATTCAGCCCGTGGTTACACTCGGCCCGTTTGTGGCACGTTAATACGTTGGGCCGTTTTCATGTAAAAAAACCCGTTGGGATGTTTTCATAGAGTTATCAAATACGGCCTATTAACGGCCCGTTATTGTCCATGAATAGTACGGCCCATGATTGGCGAAATGATGATACGCCCCGTAGAAGGCCCATGGATCCTACGGCCCGTAAAAGGCCCATGGATCGTACGGCCCGTAGAAGGCCCATGGATCCTACGGCCCGTATAGAAGGCCAATGGATCCTACGGCCCGTAGAAGGCCCATGGATCATACGGCCCGTAGGAGGCCCATGGTTACAACAGTCCGTGTGTTGCCATGATTATTTTGGCCTAGTTTACAAAAAAGGTTATTGTGGCCACTAGAAAAACACATAAAAAGAACTGCAGTGACTACAAGCAAACAACTAAACAAGACAATAAGGAAATAAATAAGCAAGCAATTAACGCTAGCCTATTACCGCTATTACGCATATTACATCCACTGGGCATCAAAGTTCGCCACCAGTGCAAATATATGGAACAAAGCAGCATAATACATACATTGGCCGTCAAAATTGGCCACCAGTGCAAATAAACGCGGCAGCAAAACAAGAGCATAACTGAAACAACTTCAGAAGAGCTCAAGAAACATTATCCTGGGTATCCACCATGCTGGCAATAAGCTTAGCAAGCTTATTAGCTTTGTCCTGTTTGGCGCTAAAATCCTCCAACGCTTGCTGTTGCACCAGAAAGTATGCATCTGAATGCTCCAGGGACTTCCGCAGTCCTTCCGCTTCTTGTCGCAGCACAGCTGACCGATGTCTTTCAGCTTGTAGTTGAGACTCAAGAAACCGAACTGATTCAGGCAGTGAGTTTGAGTAGCTTGTGAAAGCGGTAGTGGCCAGTAACTCGAACACTAAACCAAGACAGGACTTTGGGGTTGTCTCACTGTCTTCGAGATAGTCTTCCTTAGCTGTTTTATCAGCTTTGTTGGAGACCAACAAGGATGTGTCACTATCCTGAACCTTATCTGCATTACTTCCTTTAGCATTGCTTAATAAGGCACTCTTCCCCAATATTTTGTCAGCATTCTAAAAGAAGAAACAAGCAGACACATAACAGGTTTAGCATGTACTAGTATATGAAACTCATTTCGGTGAACCAGTTCATTAGTAAGGTGGACAGACTTAAACTACCAAGTCTTCTATTGCCAAGTACTAGTACATAATGAAAGCATCAAATAAACATATATCTATGTCCTATGGTCACTGCATTGTCTTGCCAAATCAAAATAGAGACATGGTTCAAATCATATCAGTTCAAGACAAAGCAGCAGTGAAAGAATACAAAGCGTGGGAAACTACACGACACAACAAGATTTCAGATGGGTACCACGAGTCTACATGTACAACAACACTATTGGCTCTGTTGTGATGCTAGTAATGTGCATGATATGAGAAGTCAACTGTATACACAATTGAAATTGAAATCAACAGAGCTATTGATAAGAGCAAGCCTGTTAAAGAAACATGCGTGAACATACCTGGTGTCCCATTGGAGTTTCGATTGGATCTTTCAATTTAAAAATAAGTTTGTATGAGTAAATACAGTGATACAAGAGCAAAGCAGTATGCACGATAGCAATCATAGTTAAAAAAGGCGCGTCTAAGCGAGCGATTAAGCGCGACTAGGCTCTAGGCGTTGGCAAAACGCATTGTGCATAACTACGCTTAATCTGTGCATAACTGCGCATAAGCATGTGCTTTGGTCAGTAAAGCGCAAGGCGGTGGCAAAATGCACAATTAACGCCTAGCGCTTTTTTGAACTATGATAGTAATGGAATCTTAAATTAGAACAGTTGTTCTTCAGGTTTAGGTACTTGTTCTACATGAACAGAGTACAGTAAGACGCAAGAATATAGTACTTAAAAATAGAAAATGAGCTCATAGACCTTACCACATTCTTGGTTCGGGACCAGTACAGAACAAGGCGTTCCCAGTCATCGTCCAGTAAATGTGTCTCAGGAGAATGTAAGGGAATTTGATGAGTTTCTTTGCCGGTGAAGTACGTTTTCTTCAGGTAATTCCGATACTGCCACCAAACATTCTTGAAGATAGCAGAGGTATTAGCACAGGTTACATCATCCTGAGTTTCCAAATCGGTCCTTCTCTATAGAGAAAAATGGGAAAATTTGCTGTATTATAACCATCATGGAGGTAGGATGTATGGGACAAAGCAAAGTAATTGCCATGAATAACATTACTTACACATAACTCCTGGACAAACACCTGCAACTGGCATTTTCCTTCATCTTCAGTATAATATTTCCAAGATGGGAAGATACGCACATACGATTTAACAACATCAAATGCGATAGATGCTAAACTACGACTAGCTGGTTGTGCTTCCTCCACAGGAATAGGCGTACTAACTGGTGGAGTTGGGGTTCGCCGTGGTAGTACTGGCCCTTTGGGCACTGGAGCTGCCTTACTAACTGCTCTTGTTTGGGAGCTCTGTGGTGGAGATGGTGCTGTGTCAACAGGAACTGGGTTACTATCTGCTGGGGTTGGGGTTAGATTGGGTGAAGCTGGTTCTCTGTCCATCGCAGTAGGGGTACAATCTGCGAGAGTTTGGGTTATGTGTGGTAGGGCTGGTTCTCGTGCATGTACAACCGGGGTGCTATCTCCACCAAGAGGTAGCACTGTTTTATTTGAAGACCGTGTTTTTAGTCCGCTAGATACTGGCATCACCCGCTCCAATTCAAATGGCTGATAAACAGGAAACATAGTTGAATGTACAGACATTGTATGAGAGACAGATGCAATAGATAGTGTGGAAAAAAGAGGACATGAAATAGTTGACATGTATATTGTTTAACTAAAACGGATAGCATGACATAATTTCACATATATGATGTCTATCTAAACTGGATAGCATAGCATAACATAATTCAAAGATATGATGAATAACTAAACAGGATCGCATGACATAATTCACCTACATGTTATCTAAGTAATCAGGATCGCATCATTTAATTCACATATGTGATTTATATGCTAAACAGAGGGCATTAGATATGATGTCTGAACTAAGAACATGGTGTTGAATATTGTGTATATGATGTCTAAACTATGCAATGCAAGACACCATATGCATGATATGAGCAGTATAACCGTGCCAAGTTAGAGCATACACCTCGGTGGGGGAATAGGACTGGTCATCTGTCTCTGAATCCATCTCTGAGGAGCTATCGGGACCCAACAAGAGATCTGCTTCGACAGGTAGCACTGTCTGCTCTGAAGGCCTTGTTTTCACTCCAGATTTTTCAATCTCCCACCCAAATGGCTGATTCACAGGAAGAGTAGTTTAATGTACAAACATTGTCGACAAATGGAAATGTAATGAAGAAAAGGATGGGCAAGATATCATTCAAATATATGATGCCTGGTTAAACAGGATGGCATTGCACATTTCACATATATTATGGCTGGCTAAAAGACATGAGACTGCATAATTCCCATATATGATATAGAAACTAAACAGGTGGCATTACAGAACATGTCTAAACTAAGCAGATGACATATATGATGTCAAAAGTAGGCACTGCAAGGCAACATATGCATGATATGACTAACATCATCATGCCAAGGTAGAGCAAACACCTTGGGGGTAAATAGGAGTGGTCAGCGGCGTCTGAATCCGCCTCAGAACAGATATCTTCCTCTGGATTACAATCTGGAGAGGGGTGGGGAGGGTTTGCCATTGAACCCACCATGGAGCGATGTCTGCATGACATTGTATTGCCGCGCAAAACTCTTCTCTTTTTCTCTACATGTTCAGCATGACTGTGTACAATATCTGACATGCATACGAAAAAATATGGTGAGATTATGTAAGGAGAGCATGCAGAAATTTAGAGTGATGGTAACAACCAGTGGATGGATCCAAAAATAATGATAGCAGGCTGATGATTGCTTTAATTTAATAAAAAGACAGATGATGATTGCTTTACTATTTGTTTCCCACCCAAGATGAACAACATAGGCATACCCTAGGTGAACCAGATATTAGACAGAGATACTATTCATTGCTTCCTCGATATGTGCCCCACAAGAATTTTAGAACTCAAGTTTGAACATTAATTTGGACCTGACTTGGAGTCCAAGAGGTGAACAGGACGATAAAGTAGCAGGTAATTTTAAGCAATGCATAACATAAGCAGAAACAAAAGAGTGCGACCTCTCTTGTGGACCCGTGTACTCCTCAGGTTCATCTGCTGAGTCGATGATGGTGATGCCGTTGCGGTGGGTGCCGGCGGCAGGGAAGGAGATCTGAGGCGGCAAAAGACGGTCAGGAGTCGTGATGTCTGGTTTGGTGGATGCTTCTGTTGATGGAGAAGCTTAGGTGAGGTGGACGACGTCGCGGCAGGAGCAGGACAAACCACACAAAGTTCCCTTCGACACCTACCTGTAACTGAAGTAATTCTGTAAGGGCTCATTTGGCTTGCATGATTCTAAAAACGCAGGGATAGGAAAACACCAGAATAGGATAGGAATGCACATGGTAAACAGAGCATTTGTAAACACAGGATTTCTGTCAACTTGGGTGTTTGGTTTACAGGAATTGGAAGAGCAGAGGAATGCAAAGAAACATGGCCAAAATAAAGTGAAACCATATGAAAGCGTGTACAGTTAGAATGTTATTCTGCCACTAATGCACTTGGTCTTGTTTTCATGCATAGGATTTTGAAAAGTAGGTCCAGGTGGATGTTTTGCTTCATTCCTTTCAACAAAATGCATGAATAATTGAATAGTAGAGTGCCATTGGAAAATTCCCTATTGCTATGTTTTTCCGTTGAACCAAAATAGCCCTAATGGATCGACATGAATGTATAGTAATAAGTGATGCAACAAGTGTACAACCTCTTTGCCGTAGCCGTGTCGACCTCAGCATCATTGGGTTGGTCGCTGAAGCAGTTGAGGCAGAGGTGGCTGTCGGAGGTGTGGAGGAAGATCTGAGGAATCTGTAGACGGCGTCCAGGGCACTGCTCTGTTGTGATGGATCGTTCTGTCGTTGGAGCAGCCCCGGTGAGCCGTAAGACGTCAAGGCTGAAGCAGCACAAGACAGACATCGTCAATCTCAAGTGGGATTCTAATAGCATCTCCAATAGATGATGTAAAATAGATGTAAAATTTACATCACCAAAAACCACCTGACTACAACAGATGAGGTAAAAACTGTTGACTCTGAACTTAACTGTCGAAACTGAAATTTACTGTGGAATCTGAATGTTACTGTCGAAACTGAACGCAACGGTAGCAGAGAGGCACTTGACATGTAATTTAGGGAGGGCCTGCAGTTCATCTTCAACCTGCACCCCCTGAGCCGCCAGCCACCACCGACCGAACCGCCGGCCCCAGCGCCGCCTCGCCGCCCCGAAACAACTCCCCACCGCCCCGGCCAGCCCTCTAGGCCCCCGCCCCCACCCTGAACCCTAAGATAGATAGTGGGGTACCTCTCCGGTGAGCCCCCATCCCCTCTGCGGGTGGTTCTTCCTTAACTCCGGCGAGCCCCCCACCCCCTGAAATTCGACTGACCCAAAAGTCGATTCAGTCGACTGAAGTGTAGCTAAATCGGAGCAGAGCAACAGCACAAGCGAGGGGGAGAGCAACAGCAGCGTGAGTGAGCGAGCGAGAGCCGGAGCAGCAGTAGCTGGGCGAGCGAGCGATCAAGCGAGAGCTGGAGCAGCAGCAGCAGCGCGAGCGAGCGAGAATCGGAGCAGCAGCAGCAGATCCGGCTGGTATGGCCGCCGCCACCGAAGGGGCCTCACACTGGGGGAGAGCCGCCGTGGAGATGTCGCCTGCGGCGCCGGCTTCAAGGTAGCCGCTCCATGGGGGTGCGGGATGGAGCACCGTCGGCGCCGGGAGGTCGAGTTAAGGAGAAGGTGCGATGCGATGAGTGTACAACCTCTTTGGTGGCGCCGAGTAGGCCTCGGCTTCGTCCAAGGAGTCGGTGAGGATGCTGTGATTCCGGTGGAGCAGGTTAAGGTGGCCCTGTGGGGATGGAGCAGCCGCGATAGACGAGGCGATCGTCGGAGCAGCTCCTTAGAGGTGGAGGACGGGGCGGCTGAACCGGCGGGACGATGAGATGGACGACGGATCCTCATCCGGGGAGGTGGACGAGGGACGTCGAGCTATTGCGGTGGACGACATCGTGGGGGAAGAGGCTCCATCTGGGCAGCGGTGAGGTGGCGGACGGAGGAGGGTGGGGTTTCGCGGCTGGAGCGGAGAGGTTATGGCGGCCTGGGATTTCGAATGGCAAAAAAGAGGCGATGGGAGGGGGTGAACCATGACTTAGGGACGCGCTTGTCCAAAATGTAGGGTGTGTTACAAAAGAACCCCCCACCGATTTGAACCAGCGGCCCTTTCGGCTCAGGGTTAGAAGGGGGATTTCGCCTGTCGGGATTTGGCAGCTGGAGGGAGTTTTCGCGCGCGTTGTAATTTCGGGATAGCAAGGCGCGGGTTGTGAAGGCGCCAGTTTTGGGAGCACGATATCTGAATTTTCGGGATATAAAAAGGCGCGGGTTGAATTTTAGGGACAAGCCTAACGTGTAATATTGTACTTGTACGTACCAAATCAATTCGCACTTCCCTCAACCAAAAAGAAAACGAAAAAAATAAAACTATTCACACCACACAAAGAGAGAGTCTTGCCCCGTTTTACTATAAAAATGCTATTCAAAGCTACTCCCTCCTTCCATCTATATAGGGCCTAATGCGTTTTTCGATGCTAACTTTGACCAAATATTAGAGCAATAATATATGACATGCAACTTACACAAAGCACACCGTTAAATTCGTCTGTGAAAGGTTCTTTCAATGATATAATTTTCACATTGTGCATGTCATGTACTATTAATCTTGTCAATAGTCAAAGGCGGTCTTAAAAAACGCATTACGCCCTATATAGATGGAAGGAGGGAGTATGAATCCATGTTATGTCCAATTAAATTTTTTCGCTTGCTGTATAATGCATGTAACCTACTCATACCAACATTTTAGTGCATTCCAAATGTCTATACTACCGCTGCAATTCGAACTGAATTTGAATTCGTTTCTCTATTTCAATAAGAATCTACAATCATGATTGTTGCCAACTTCAACCATCATTCGTGTATTACCTTAATAACACACCACATGATTACTATAGAGATAGATATGAACTATGTGTACTACATGAACTCGAATTCTATTTTTTGAATACACTTGATGTTGATTCCAAATAATAGTACATTTGATGTACTAACTATATATTCATAATCTAAACCATGTTCCATACGTGTACACCGTGTTTATCACACATAGTATAGTGCCCCGCCCCCTACATTATGACAAGTATTTAGACCTGAGCTGCAAAAGCCACACATTAGCCCAAATTATGATCAATGTTCTATATATTATACGTAGTACTAGCAAGATGCCCATGCGTTCCACAGAACATCAACATGATCAAGGGGAGGCCTAATTTGCAAATATGGAGAGGGGTGTGGGTATCTTTTTTCAAAATTGCCATAGTTTCCTTCCTATCCGTCAGATATAAATCGGACGGCCTATATTGCAGGATGGCAGGCACACCATCATCAACAACTCCGTTTTTTATAAGAGTAGAGATAAAATATATTATATGTAGTATAACATGTTCATAACCACACCATGTGTATCACCGTTATATATATTCACACATGCGTCGGTTTAAAACACTATGATAAATTCTTCAAATATCCGAATTCGCTTTTTATAATGAAGTATGATCTCTATTCGTCTTTTACACCCACACAATCCTCTTATCTTTGTAGCTAGCGCTAACTTTCTCTCGTGCATGCACACGCCCGCATCCCTCTCACCCTCCCTCAGCATTCTCTAGCTCCATCGCGCAAATTCGTCTTTTCACTTTAGGTCGTTCACCCACGGTGTGTGTAGGCCCCCCAGCTCCTTCTTTACGGCACACATCGATCGATATGCCTCTCTAGCCAGGTGTGCCTAGCACAAACACAAGCTTCCCCTCTTCTCTTATCACCGTCCATGCCTCACTCCCACCACTCTTTTCATCGATCTCGTACTCGCACACTCCTTCCCCCTCGATATAGTATGACTCTCGCACCACCTCCTAGATGCATCCCTCTCTCTCTATCCTTCTCCCCGTGCCTCATTTGCTTCTAACACACACATGCATGTATACCGATCGATCTCCCAACATATACCTAGGTCGACTTTAACTATTCCCCCCCATCGATCGACGTACCTCACAAGTTATGTCTCTCCTTTCTCTGACAAAGGACGATTGATCTTCCTATGTAGTTATGTCTGCTTACCACAGCCATATCGTCCCCCCTCATCATTCGTGCATGCCTCCTGACCCGTCTCTCACACGCACGTGCACAGACAGGCAGCCATCCCCTCTCTTATTGATATTGCAGGCGTGCCCTCCGGTTGTCTAGCAAGCCTATCCCACCATTTGTTAGAAGCAACTCCACTACCACCCCCTCCAACACTCTAGCTCTGTCTCTCTCCCAACCTTATTCCTCTCCTACACATATGCATGGATGCCGATCGATCTCCCTTAATACATGAGGTAGATCGATCTCCCTTAATACATGAGGTAGGCCTCTCTCCTCCTCCACACATATACCAGCCATTGTACCTCTATAGTTAATTAGGCCTCCCTCCCCCCCACCACACACCGATAGTCGAGCGCTGTAGGTAGGTATCCATGCCACAGAGACAAACTGCACCTGTCCCCTCTCACGTTCCAGTAGGCCAGCCACTCTATATCTTTGACGTGGGCACACACAAATTCGATGGCACTCTTTATCGATCGCGCGCGCACACACACACATCATCCCTCTCTTCGATTCTATGGACACCTCAAGCCGATGATACCTCCACTCTCTTCTCGTGGATCGCCCCCTCTATATATATGATATATCCAGGACTCTATTTCACACACATTGCATATGTTACATTTTTTGATTGACCCCCCCCCCCAAAAAACTCTCACGAACCCACACACTATATCTCTCTACATTTGTATCTCTCTCACACAACCCCACGTAGGTGGTGTACGTATACAAGAAGAGAATAGGTGCACCATGCACGTACTCACGCTTCGTGCCCAGCCACACCCGCGCGGGTACACGGTGGAGCTCATTTCTGTACGAAATGGCAGCCCACGTGCTAATTTGAACGCGTGTAGCGGTTGTTTACCTACGGAGGTCGTGTACCACGCGTGCACGAAACAAAGTTCGACTTGATGCGTTGGCGCGTTATTTTTAAATAAAGTTATATCGCTCAATGGCACGTACACATAATATAAAACGATTTTATGGAGAAAAAGGTAGTCCGCTCCACTATATACAATGGAGCCTGCTTGCCTGGTTTGTCTCTCTACAGAATATCTCACAAAAGGCTGCGGTGGCCTCTCTCTCTCTCTCTCACCGTTGGTTAATGATCCGGCCGCATCCCGTCCGCCGGCGGAAAGGGAGGATGTGCATTGTTTCTCCGTTCAACGGTGCCGAGGCAGCAGGTCCCGATCTGCGGTACACGCCGTTCTCTCTGACCAAGCTCCGGCGCGGTAGGGCCTACGCCACCTACTCGCTGCCGCAGTATGGGCAGATTCCGCCCGCCGCCGCTCACCTAGTTACATCCCGATGACCTCCAGGTATCCCCTCCGGCCTTGCTCCACTGCCCGTCTTCCCACGTCGCTGCATGTGGATCTTCCATAGTTCTTTGCCCAAAACGTAGCTCGTCCGGCGTACTTTCCATATTGCAATCTCGTCCTCACACCGTTTTAGACAAACACAACCGTGTTGTTATCTTCCCTTAGGACAAGGAATATGCTTCTTTTTTGTCGTCGCATGTGTCATCAACTGTTATTGGCCAGTAATTGTTTCCTTTCTACCTCTTTTTTGCAAACAGGGCTATCCATTTCACCTTGTTGCTATTGCGACCTTTTGGTGAACTGCACAAATCACTTTTTTCTTAAGAGTGTTTTGTGCAGTTCTACCAAAATGTCACACGGGCAACGTCTCTACATTTCAGTGCGACTGCACAAAGGGAGATTGGTTTTGCTCTATCCTCCTCATCCAACTCCGAGCCTAATCTTCTCCAACTAGTTAGTCTTAAGAGAGACTGCAAAGGTGACCGGCTTCTATTTGTGTGTTTATTGTTTCATCACCAGTCCTCTATTATCGTAATCACACTTAATATCTTTGGAACAGGGACGCTCCGCTCTATTTTAATGGAACTGCACAAAATGATCGGAATGTTGCATGCTCCAGACAGCTACTTTTTTCCCAACATGCCTTGTTGATTTAGACAGAGCTGGGGGGACGTTGCTGCCAATGAAAGCATGGATCAATTTTAATTTAACACCTTCTCACAACTTTGTCTTCAGTTGTGATGTAAATATTAGCTCTGATCTGCTAATAATTGAGATGCATTAGCAAGGAAGTTAGTTTTTTATTGTTTCCAAAAGAGCATCGATGGCAAGACACACGAAACAAAAGCTGAAAGCTCAGACCATTGTAAAATTTCATGTCGCTGGAAAATTATTTGTATAGTACGTCAATTATGTAAACAAATGTTGGAGCTTGATAGCATTGCCAGAAGCCTCTTCGGCATCCGGGTCCATGTGCCATGCACAAAATTATAATCCTTCGTTCCTAAATATTTGTCTTTTTACAAATTTCAAATGGGCATATTTTAGAGTGTAGATTCACTCATTTTGCTTCGTATGTCTACTCCCTCCGTTCCTAAATATTTGTCTTTCTAGAGATTTCAACAAGTGACTACATACGGAGCAAAATGAGTGAATCTACACTCTAAAATATGTCTATATACATCCGTATGTAGTAGTCCATTTGAATCTCTAAAAAGACAAATATTTGAGTAGTCACTCGTTGAAATCTCTAGAAAGACAAATACTCCGGAGTATATTTAAGAACCGAGGGGGTAGTGCACAGCCGCATGGGAGACTCAGCCCGGTCATTGCGCCGCATTAATAGTCAGTAATGAGCAGTCAAATTATAAGCCCCACCTTTCCCACTGTAAGTTGCTCGGAAGAAGCAACCATCAATATGCTCTTCTTTGAATCCGCTCATACTACTCCATCCATCACTGTTTATAGAGCGCGCTTCAGAAAAAAAAATCTCTGGGACCAAGGCGACTAGCGATCGGCCTGAAAAATAGCATTGGTAGTTATAACACGGCGTCTATTACTAGAGGAAATAATGCGTACACACATGCATGCAGTGCTTCCACCGCGGGTACACACATGCATGCACTTACTCCACTCCGTAGTACATCGAGAGAAATTTGTGGACTTGATTGCGGTTACCACGCCCTAATTAATTGAGCATTAAACCGAACGTGTCTAAAGTCTCTCTGGTGGTGGAAATGCATTGAGAGAAATGCATCATAATGAAGCGCGCCCTGTAAACTGTGACGGAGGGAGGAGTAGTATGAAGGTGCAAAACCAAGTACGCGTATGGCCAGTTGGTCAACGCACCTCCTCTTGGCATATCACTGACATGTGGGACCGGAGTGTGAGCAAACCGATCTCAATTGACGGCAAAATGGCCAACCCGCAGTTCCTTGAGAGAGACGAGGAGCGAGAACACATAGACGGGCTCGCACGGAGGCCAAGATATATTCGAGTATGGTTGATCGATATCATCATTACATGTTGGGGTGCCGTTTTTCGCCCTTCTCCGGAATAAATGTGTACTTTATCAGAGATTAAAAAAAAGAGTACAGAGGCTCCACCATGCGGTTCTAGTAGTAGTACTACTCGTACTACTAAACCTTGCGCTTGGCTCTTCGCCTCTTCGTGAAGTCGAACAATAATGGTACTCCGCATGTTCGGTACTACAGTGTATGCCTCTAGCAATCTGACACCGAATGAACTGATGCATGTCCACCACCTGGGCTAGGGTACGTTGCATTAGTCAAAAGGCGTAAGCGAGCTTCACCTTGTCCTACAAGCTTCTCCTCGTTCTGCGAGTTGACGCAACACACCAAAAAGTAGTGCTAGTCCATACTCCCTCCTTTCCGGTTAATATGGCTTAATCTTTTTTGCGGGTAAATGAGAGAGCTTTATTCATATATAAGCATTCTTAGGACGATCAGCCAAGACACTGGTCAGTAGGAAGCGAGGTACCCCGCAAAAAAAGAAGTAGGAAGCGAGGTGTTTCATCAAGCCAGCTCTCGGCCACATTCAAAGTGCAGCAAGCACGGTTCACACAAAGATGTGCCGCAAGGTTTGCTGACCTGTTTACATGCTGAATAACAAAAAAGAGGAAATGTTACCGAGCTCTCCTATTTGTAACAGGATATGAGCCAGAATTAAGCGAGAATTGTGGCGAGTGTTCCATGCAATCAACTTCCATTATCACATGCGAGAACCCTCGAAGAGAACCAAATGTGTTGAAGATTGTTTTATCACATTTTAAAAATATAATAAGAGTGCAGACGCTCCTCCATCCGGTTCCTAGTACTAGTATAGTACATACCTCTATAGACTATAGTAGTAGTACTAGTACTAGTAAACTTTGCGCTTGGCTGTTCGCCTCTTCGGGAAGTGCAACAATAATAGTACTAGTATAGTGTATGCTTCTCGCAATCTGACACCGAATTAACTCTTGCACGTCCACCGCCTGAGCGAAGGAGAGCTTGCATTAGTCAAAAGTTTCTCCTTGTCCTGCGAGCCACCGTGCGCAAGCTTCTCTCGTCCTGCAAGCTTCTCCTCGTTCAGCAAGTTGATGGGACACAGCAAAGTAATGCTAGTCCATACTGCCTCCTCTCCGGTTAATATGGCTTAATTTCAAACGAGATAAATACACTGTCTATCACTGTATATTTGTAAAAATACGGTCATTGGACTTCATAATACGCTCATTGCGCTCAATATATACATCTTCAGGTGTTTATACGGTCACTAGCTCACCCTGGCTGAGTATGTGTGTGCATGCACGTGTAGGTTGAGCACTTGAGCGTGACCGTGTGTGTTCCGTCGTGTGCGCGGACATGCATGCATTAGGGCATCGCGAGCATTTTTGCGTCCATGTGTACGTGTGACTGTTGCATACATGTAGGGGGAGTACGTGTAGGGGCCACTAAAGGAGCAGTCAAATCACACAATAAGTTAGTTCAAAGAAGCAACCATCATTTCACTCTTCAATGACACTTACGCAATGTAAAATGGTTGATATGGAGAGAAAAAGAAAACCACTATATATACACTAGCAGGAGCCTAAGCTACAAGCCTGCTTGCTTGGGTTGCTCTCTTCACAAGCATAGAACGACGGTGGCCACACCGCTGGTCACATATCCGGCCTGATCCCGCAGCTGGGGGAAGGGAACAATGTTCTGCATAGACGCGGTCGACATCGGCGAGGGAGAAAATCCACAGTCGGTGCGTCCCAACCGGGGGTCACCGCGGTATGGGCCGATGCCGCATCCCAACCGCCCTTCTCGCTACAGCCCGACGTCCGTTTTGAAAATATTAGTGCATGTCAAAAAAATTATACTATCGCTGTTCCGTTTTGAAAAAAAAGCATATAAGCTGTTACTTCTTACCCAAAGGATCTTTATATCCAAGAGACACAAAATATCCATTCGACTGTTCGAAATTACTTTCACTGCTGATCTGATGTCGAGGTAATTTGCTGCATCGCCACCAAAACCCACCATCTCTTAAGCTAAAGTAAACCGAGCTAACCCCTATATTAGCATATTACTAAGATGAACAGAAGGCACTGTAGAATCATTTAGGACGTGAGCTTGTCAATCTGAATGTGGAGGGACACCTGCTTAGCCTCGTCCAGTAGCTTGGGCGGAATTGTGAAGAAGGTCAGCTCCTGCACGGCGACGTCGCCGGGATCCCTGCTGCTTGTCACCTCCATTTCCACCTTGACGGCGTCGGTCCTGCCTTTGGGCTCTCCCGGCGGGCCATTTGCCCACAGCTTGGCCATGTATTGCGGCAGTGGGGACGCCCCCGCTCTGATGCAGACGACCGACACAGCGATAGGCGCGCCGATGTCGAGCACGCCGCCGACCAAGAAAAACGCGCGGCTGTCCTCCTTCGCGAACAGCAAGAGCTGTGGCTCCGACAGTGGCACTTGCAGCTGGAGCGCCTTGCCGTACTGGATCCTGTGCACGGGCATGGGATGCACGATGCTGATGTGGTGGGAGAGCACCGGTGGCGGGCCTTCGTAGCCGCAGACGGGCACGGGGCATTTGCAGGGCGCGAGCGGACACATGCTCTGGTGATCGGCGAGCTTGTGGTAAGTGACACAGAGCCCACAACCTTCGTGCGGGCACTCCACCCTCACCGAGGAGAGGACGGCGCCCACCGCCGTGTTCCGCACGTCGAAGCCACCGCTGCGCTCGCACTTCTGGCACTGCCGCTGGTTCCCGGGGCGCTCGACGCGGCAGTCCGCGCAAGCCAGGTGCCCTCCCTTGCATTGCACAAATCAATCGAACAACACATCAATCAAGAAACATGCACCTTGCTCGATCAGCCGAACGGACGAGGTGCATTCGAACCTCATACACTGGAGGCTTCAAGGGGCAGAGGCACAAGGGGCAGTGGAGCAAGGTGAGGTCCATCGAGACCATAGAGAGCTCCATCGTCGGGTCATGTTCCGTCTGCAGGATCTCACCCTCCTCGTGCACAACCATCTCTCGCTTTATTAGGGCCAGGGAATTACAAAGCTTTACCATCACATATTCATACTACTTCAAGGTGCATTAAATCAACACATGCAAGTATCAAAAGGAGAGTCACGGCATGCATGCATGTGTTGTAATTAATGCATCGGTAAACGCAAATTGTTGAAATATATCGAGTGCAGTGCTTTGATGTGTCGCGTCAACTCGTACAAGACCGAGAAGTTTGATTACTACAACGCCTTCTCACCTTAACCGCACCTGCCTTTGGCTGCATGACAGGTGGGCCCACCTGTCATAGACGCAAAGGCAGGAGCAGTAAGTCAACGAAGCTGCGTCCCTCCCTCGCCCATGAGCGTGGTGGCTGGCAGGACTAGGAGAAGCTTTCGTTCGCTACACGCTCTCCCTCCCGCACGCGGTGGACATGCAACAGTTCAATCGGTGTCAGATGGCTAGAAGCATACTGTAGTACTCCTCCACTGCAGTAGTACTCCATCATTGTTCGACTTCCCGAAGAGGCGAAGAGCCAAGCGCAGCCCGGACGCTCGTGTGGCAGTTTCATGTGTAGAGTAGTCTAGGATAGCGTGTACCATGCCTGTTAGCTTAAAATCGTTGGGGTCGGCTCAATGCTATATTTTTTGATTAAAATAATCTTCTGGCCCTACCTGTCATCCCGGTGATTCTAGTTTGCACGCTCATCTGGTCAAGACAGGAATATATATTTTAATTTGTGGTGGGGTATATGTTAGAGGTAGCAGCAAATGGAGTATTGTACACTGCAGGTCTTTCAGCCAAGTTTAGAGGCAACCATGTGGGGCCAGTGCTATGATGTGTTGCGTCAACTCGTACAATGAGGAGAAGCTTGATTTTACTACTACACACCTTCTGCCTCGCCCATGCGCGCGGTGGCTCGCAGACGAGGACAGGCTTTTGCTTATAGTACTACAACAAGCTATCCCTCCCGCTCGCGGTGGACGGACATGCAACAGTGGATTCGATACTGTAGAAGCAGTAGTAGTAACATCATTGTTCGTCTTCTCGAAGAGGCGAAGAGCCAAGTGCAACCCGAACATGGCAGTTGCGAACCTTGGAGCACGAATATAGCTAGGCTCTTGCATGAGACAAAATTGCTATGTGAGCCCACTATTGTAGTACTTGCTAGTATAGCCCTGTAAACCAAAAAGGAGTATTTGCCTTTCTAGAGATTTCAACAAGTGACTAGACTACACCGAGACGGAGTACATATGGAGCAAAATGAGTGAATCTACACCGTAAATAAATACGTAGTTCTCTCGTTTTCCTCTCGGCCTTGGTCGCGGTGCACAATATTGAGTATACTAGTACTATCATCTTGAAATTTATGAAGTCACCATAGGCACCTCATCGTCGACGGGAACGTCTCCTGACATGCGATAGACGCGAGCGGCAGTCGCCTCCATAGGTGCTTCAATGCCAAGGAGGGAGAGGGTAGCGGTTGGAAACGGAGGGAGTACAATGCATGCATGCATGCCGTGACTTCCCTTTTGATACTTGCATGTGTTGATTTGATGCACCTTGCCAAATTTTGACTATAAATTTAACTAACCAAATTTTCATGCATGTCACAAAAAATTACGGGGCTGTTTGGATTGTGACTATGTTTGTCTTATGTTGCCACATTATTTTTCCCACACTTTCCACACTTGCCTAACTTGAGTTGCTCAAATTGTTAGACACACTTTGGCTTGCCTAAGGGAATCTTGCCACACTTTTTCTGTCTATGACATGTGGGGCTCACTGCTAATAAAAAAATTCTTGTCTTAGGTGTGGCTAATAAAAAAGACTTATATTTAGGAACGGAGGGAGTAGAAAATATAAATAATAATGCATGTTGGGGCAACCCACGTTTCCGATAATTTTGCCGTGGGCTTGTTCACAATTTTTACCAGGGGGTGGTTGTTCATTTAATGGAGGGACTTGTACCTGACTTGAACGATACAAAGTGCAACCTGGCACACCGTAACACCACTTGGAACAAGCGGGTAGCTATCTCAAAAAACAATCAACAACTAAAAAATGGTGACCTGGCATGTAGTACACAATTTTAAACGATTGTTTTGATGGAGTGAAAAAGGAAAACTACCCCACTACGTATATATAGGCCAGAGCCTCCGCGCTTGCTTGCTAGGGTTGCTCTATTCACACACCCTCATCCTCTCCAGATCTAAACCAGATAGGGGTGGTAACACTGTCTTTCCCCCTTCAAAAAACACTGTCTTTCTATCCTCACAGCTGGTTACAGATCCGGACGTATCCCCCTCCGCCGGTGAAGGGGAGGAGGGGCAGCGTTTAGGCCGTCGTCGATAGCGAGGGAGGAGACCCACTGCCGGCCGCACCGTTATCTCTGGCCGAGCGCCGACGCGGGAGGTCCTCCGATCCCTTCGCCGTTGCCCTAGTGTGGGCTGATCCGGCCTCCCGCCGCCCACCTATCCACATCCCGACGACCTTAAGGTATATCTTCCGTCGAAACCGCCATAGCTATACTTCCCCAGCTCGCTACGTCGCTGCATGTGCATCATTTTCTACCTCTCAGCCCCTCTCGATCGGATGGTCCAACGTCACCTATTTTTTTTCTATTGTTAGAGGTAAAGCTACTTCATGGAGTCGAATCTTGTACTTGGTTCAAACAAGAAATAAAGTGGGGGTGGGGGAATTTAGTATGTAGTACATCGGACTTGGTACAAACAGGAAGGAAAGGGGGTGAAAGTAGTACAGGCTGGTCATCCAACCGGTCTCTTGGTCGAAAAGGGAAATATAGGGGTAACGCTGTACACAGTGGTATGACCAGCACTAGATTTGCTATCCACACATAGGAGTAGGTGGCTAGAGTGAACAAAAAATGGGACCAACCCAGATATGTTTCTTGGATGTTTGTTTCTCGGGGCAACAAACTATGAATCACCACTTTATGCCCCTGTTTAGGTACATGGTGCTGGACTGCTGGTGCACCCACTGTCCCATGCCCTTATACCAAATATTTAGCTGTTCTTAATCTAATGCCCCTGGTAAAAATGAAGCCATGCCACTATTATAAGCCATGAGAAGTTTAGCCAAATGATTTTGCCTGTAATTGTTTGAGACTCTGACTGTTCCCCGTGTAGATTTTTGTGCAAACAGGGATATCCATTTCACCTGGTTGCTGTTGTGACCTTTTCGTGCACTGCACAAAACTCTTCTTAAAAGAAGTGACTTTTGTGATGTTTAACTGGAATGTCAGAATGGAACAGTTGGTTCATTTCGCTGGAACTGCACAAAGGGAGATCTGTGTTCCAATCCTCATCATCCATATTGGCACCATAACCTTCCTTTAGGTAAGAATGATATTTAATGCATGTGTTCATCTCTATTTTGCGACTGCCATGAGAAAATGATGCTATTTTTACTAGTACACTTGTACTCCCTTACTGACAAAACCAATTCTGAAATAGAAGGCCAATCATGTACTTGGTTTCACCAACTGGTGAGGAGAATGAGAAACAGAGCATGAAGAGGAAGAAGAAGAAGAGTAAACAGTGCCAAGGCGATCTTGCTGAAGCCAGAGGCCTCAGTCGAGGCCATTCAAGGGCTCTGGCAATGACTACCTTACATGTGAGACGATCCTCCAGGGAGCCCTTCCACTTCTGCTGTCTCACTTAATTAATTAGGAGTACTTAAGTACCACTAATTTATTGCTGCCTAATTTTCCTGTCAGAGTTAAACAAATCTTTAGTAGCACCCTATGCTGACTCATGTACGTGTGTATGTTTGTCTATGGAGGTGAATCATGTGGTGGAGTAGGGAGGGAATGCTAACTTTACCCATTAAGATAATGAGGGTGCTTCTATTTGTTAGTGTATGTTTCATCAACTAGTCCCACTATTACAGTAATCTCACTCTCTCAATATATGTGCCAACAGGGATGCTCGATTTTGCTGGAACTGCACAAAAACTTTGGGTGCTTCATTGCCTCGACAGCTTCCTTCCTTTCCTGTTAGTCGCTAATATCGGCTTGCATTCTTCCTTTGCTGTCAGTCGTTTGGCTTATCTCGGCTTCCAGTCAAAGGAAATAGTAATTGATATGCTACCTCACACAGGTTGGTACTGGTCTTTATCCTGATTATTGTGCTTGTCATATGTATTGGTAATTTGGTATTGTGCTACTGTTTGCCGATTTCATAAAGGAGTAACTTGGAGCCTGAACTCGCAGGCAAATCATTACATCGGGTGATTTCAGTAGAACTGCACAAAAAGATCAGATGGACAGGTACTTATGCTGCTGCTATGTACTCCAAAGTTCACTCAGACAAGCATCGATGTTGACAAGAAGAAGTGCCTATATTCATTCGAGTATCAACCGGCGCCAACCAATTGTCAAACTCCAAGCATTAGGAGAGTGAACGCCAAAAATATTGCTTGGCGCATAGCCCAGAAAAACGCAGTCCAGTCTTTGGTCCCAACCTGTGCCTTTTGGTTATTGGCACATATGGTAGCGAACTGTATGGCATGGAGTCTAAAGATTCCAGACAAGTTGGTTGACGCATATATTCATCTGGCACTTAATCAGTTTGCACGCCGGGGATGCTCCATTTCAGTTGAAATGCACAAAAAATTTGGGTGGTTCATTTTCTCAACCGCCTCCTTTCTCGTCTGCAACGTAGAATTTTGGCGAGCTACAGGACCAAGATGAGCGAGTAAACTAGTTGGATGAAAGTAGTGGCCAAGTTGCTCAAACCTCCCTCGGCACGAGGTCACTATTTGAGGATAAACCTACAAGCAAAGTCCAGATTGTCTGTGCTACCTCTTATGTACTCGAAAGTTTACTCGTACAAGCATTAATTTTAGCAAGAAGTACCTCGGACTGAACACCATTTACCAGTCTGGAATGTAGAATTTTGGCAAGCTACAGGACCAAGATGAGCCAGTAAACTAGTTGGATGAAAGTAGTGGCCAAGTTGCTCAAACCTCCCTCGGTACGAGGCCACTATTTGAGGATAAACCTACAAGAAAAGTTCAGATTGTCTGTGCTGCCTCTTATGTACTCGAAAGTTTACTCATACAAGCATTAATTTTAGCAAGAAGTACCTCCGACTGAACACCATTTACTAGTCTGTACCCTAGGTAATTAAAGTTCGTCCATGGATCATATTGGCTGTGATCTCAATCATTTGGATGCATAAACATACTGAACATGTGTATATCTGAATCTTTTTGTGAATTATCTATGAATATTGTTGTGTGATCTATCAATCATTTGGATCCATAGACATGCTGAACTTGTGTATATATGAATCAATTGAGTTGTTGATAGTGAATGTTGGCTATGAATATGAACATGTCCTGTGAACCTGAGTTTGATACGAATGTTTACCTTTTCTGTTGTGCTTGTGTGTGAACTTGTTAGTATGCCTACTGTGGGGTATGTGACGTGTGGGTGTCAACGGCACACCTTCTTCCTGAGAAGAATTGCACCTGCTTTATTAGGGTAGCAACGGCGCATCAGCTCTTTTTAATCTTTTTGCTCTCTCTTGCCCCCTCCCCCGCTCAACCCCTGCCGTAATGTTTTCGGCCTCAAAACAAACATAGTACTGTGTTGTTTTTGGGGCTTGATGAAAAATCGTGTGCTGGTTTCTGTAGGTTGGCCTGCCCAGCAAATGGCCTGCTGGTCCACCACGGACTAGGAGGCTAAAAATACAAGTTGTATGGTGTAGAGGCAAGTAAAAAAAGCCATCGAGAGCCATCCACCGAAGAAAAAAAATCGCTCCTGATGTGCTTCTTCAGTCGTGCCACTGGCCCCCTCTTTAATCCAGTTTTCTCGGGGATCTGGTATCATTTTTTTCCAGAGGGCGAACAAGTATCAGCTAGGCCTAGGTTTTGTATTTTAACATGCGTAGCCCACGACATACGGTGACAGTGGTTTCAACTTATTTTTTGAGGTCCATACCGGCCTATGGGCTTTTTCTTAAAGATCGGCAACCCAATGTATTTTTTAAACCACATTATATATATTTATATTATTACTATTATCGTATATTTTATAGAGACTTATATATACATTATAAAAACATCCCACGTGTTATTAACTTATAAAAGTAAATGTTTAACAGAAGTTGGCAAGGAAAATCCTGGTTGTTTTTGACTCACAGGCAAGGAAAATCCTGGTGATTGCATACAAAAGCTTGCGAAGATTTTAAGGACCAATGTAATAATAACGCGTTCATTTTTATTTTGAGCAATAACTCGCTAATTTGTTAATTATGTATATAAAAAATGTGCCTCTCCGGTTTATTTTTTGATATTAATTGCTCCTTCTAACATAGCATTATATATATAACGAGCCCAGCTAATTCATGTATTTGAAGGAAGTGCAAATGGGCTGGGATTTCTTAGACAATATAAATGGGCCGCATTGACGCGAAATTATTTGTTCACCCAACCCAGCAAATGGACTGTACATTCTAGACAACATGGGTTAAATATATGCCACACTTTTGTAGGCTGACATGTGGGCCAATAGGTCGAAGCCTACGTAGGGCGTTGTCAACTTGGTCGGCATGCACCTTCAATCTATCGCCTTCTTCCTCCAGCGTCGCCGGGACCGCCTGGTCCGGCCTTCGGCGGCTAGCGGCTCTGCCTAGCACGCATCGCTGTGAAGCGCTACCCCAACGCCGGCCAGGCTATCCCTCCACCCCTCCACACCTCCTGTTATTCTCCACCGACTGCAGCCCCACACCGCACCAGAACCAGTTATAACCCTTCTCCTCCACTCAATCTGCGACTCCACTGCCGCGTCTTCCCATCTCCGACTCGTTCCTGTCCGGGGCCTCGCCGTCGTCTACCGCCTCGCTGCGCTCGGTGCGGTGGTCAACAAACGAGAGTCATCGGAAGAGGACTGTACGTGGAGAGCCTGACGGTTGGGACCCACGAGGTCCATGGCCGCACGCAAGGAAAGTTCCTCCTTATTAAGCTGAAAAAAATGTTTCCTCCACCTGACAGCTGGGACCCACCGGTTGTATCTTCACACAGAAGGAAGTGCCTCCTTGTTATGCGAAAAAATTATTCCTCCCGTTGACAGCTGGGACCCGTCAGATTTGGTGGCTGACTTGTGGGCCTACTAAGCGGACGTGTACGCAGGGCTTTGTCAACTTAATCAACAAATGATTCTAGCAGCTGGACCGTTGGATGTTAATCCAACAGCCGTGCTCCGTCTTCAACCTTTGTTCTTGCTCCTGTCTCCCGTGGGCGGCACCGCGGCTGTGCTGCCGCACACTCGAACCAGTCAAGTGTCCCACTGCTCTCCATCTGCGACTCCACTGCCCCGTCTTCCCCATCTCCGGGTCGTTCCAGTCTGGGGCCTCGCTGTTGTCCACCGGCCTTTGGTGCGCTCGGCACGGCGTGGTCAACATGGTCAACAACCGAGAGTCATCGGAAGATGACTGTACGTGAGAGGCTGACAGTGGGGACGCACCACGCCCATGGACGCATGCATGCAACGGAACTCGGCGTGGTCAACGTGGTCAAGGAATGACTTCCATCGGAAGTGTACTATATGTGGAGAGGCTGGCAGCTGGGTCCACGGCCGCAGCAAGGAAGTGCCTCCTTATTACGTGGAAAATAATGATTCCTCCACCTAACATCAGGGACCCACCGGACGGGCCACCGTATTTTGCAAAAAAAAAAAGCGTTTCCCCCCTGACTGCTGGGACCCACCGGACGGGCCACCGTATTTTGCGAAAAAAACGTCCCCCCCCGCTGTCAGCTCGGACCCACCGGAAGTGCCTCCTTATTACGCAGAAAAAAATGAATACTCCCCCTGCTAGCTGGGACCCAGCTTGGTGGTGTAATGCCCACGATGCGGCTATATCTCCCATGTGTCGAGGCACGACTTAAAGGCATAACCGCATTGTGGTTTTGTCGCAAGAAGGGTCATCTTCACACAATCCCATGTAATGAGCAAGAATGGGATAAAGAGTTGGCTTACAATCGCCACTTCACACAATACATAAATATAAATCATACATCATCCAAAATACACACATAGGCCGACTATGGTCAAGATCCAAATGAAAATAAGATAACCCCAAATGCTAGATCCCCGATCGTCCCAACTGGGCTCCACTACTGATCATCAGGAAAAGACACATAGTAATGACCACGTTCCTCATCGAACTCCCACTTGAGATCGATCCCATCATCTGCACTGGCATCGTCGGCACCTGCAACTGTTTTTGTAGAATCTGTGAGTCACGAGGACTCAGCAATCTCACACCCGCGAGATCAAGACTATTTAAGCTTATAGGAAAAGGGTGGTGTAATGAGGTGGAGCTGCAGCAGGCACTAAGCATATATGGTGGCTAACATACGCAACAGAGAGCGAGAAGAGAAGCAATGGAACGGTCGTCATCTAGCAATGACCAAGAAGTGATCCTGAACTCCTACTTACGTCATTCATAACTCAAACCGTGTTCACTTCCCGGGCTCCGCCGAGAAGAGACCATCACGGCTACACACGCAGTTGATGTATTTTAACTGGGTCAAGTGACAAGTTCTCTACAACCGGACATTAACAAATTCCCATCAGCCTCATAACCGTGGGCACAGCTTTGGAAAGATAATACCCTATAGGGGTGTCCCAACTTAGCCCATCATAAGCTCTCACGGTCAACGTAGGATAAACCTTCTCCCGGAAAGACCCGATCAGTCTCGGAATCCCGGTTTACAAGACATTTCGACAATGGTTATCTAAGCCGCTGAAGGTATCGTGAGTAATTCAAGTTGTCTACAGCTTTATCATAAATGAGCCGGAAAATTTATGGCGCATGGCTTCTTTGAGCCGGAAATGTAAGCCGCCATAGCTCAGCAGATGCAATTTTTCACTAAGTGTGGTGAAAACAAGTTTCACAGATCGCAGTAATTATTCTGGATCAAACGGTTGGCTAAAAAGGAAACATTTCTAGACTTAGAACAGACACAGAAAAAGTTCAAGGGTGTGAACGGAGCCTTTATGCAGTGAAAGGGGATCTATGTACATAGGGAATGGGCGTGAAACAGCTAC
This sequence comes from Triticum aestivum, assembly GCF_018294505.1. Taxonomy (NCBI): domain Eukaryota; kingdom Viridiplantae; phylum Streptophyta; class Magnoliopsida; order Poales; family Poaceae; genus Triticum; species Triticum aestivum. The sequence continues at coordinate 281,273,591 of NC_057808.1, forward strand.
CGCAGCAGTTTTGTACAGTCTAAAGATCAAGAAAAGGTGGTAATAATGAAATCTACCAAGAGCTCGCGATGAACGGCGACGAACACGGGAAGAACAGCAAGAACCCTAATGCGGATCTATTCTATGGGGTAACAAGAGCTTACGGGTCCTGGAGAGTTGCGGAGGTCGCTGCCGTTTATCTGGTCACGTCAGGTTGATGCAGCGGCCTGAGTTGGTGAACACAAGAAGACCCGCGGCGGCGGCGATGGAGCTCGAGCGGGAGAACAGTGGCGAGAGGAGGAAGATGATGGAGGCGACAAGTAACTGGAGCCTCCTGAGGCCGGGCTATTTATAAGGTGAGGCTCATAAGTGGGCGCGAGAAATGAGGAGGCCACGGCGTGGTTATCTCACCATAAAAACGCCTCGATTTTCGGGACGGCAATGAAGGATAAGACCCGTTGCGGATATGGTGGAGTAAAAAATGGACTTAATGGAAGATGACGTCACGACGGGTCACCAAGAATCCAGAAGATGACGTCACAGCGGGTTATAACCTTCGCACGACCATAAGCCGGAATATCTTTTCTCTCAGAAGAGTTGAAGATTGACATGAACCGGTTCAAATCAATCTGGGGCCTAATGTTGAGGATATAAACCTTAGAGTCACCCGCCAGGAGGGGCCGGGTTACTCATAATGGTCACCACGCGAAGCCCAGTACCGAGCTTGAAGACGGCGGGTCAATGATGGGCCTAAGACCCGGAGATGGCTTAAGGCCCGTAGTGATAACCGCCATTATGGTGGAACTTGTAGTGTAAGGCAAGAATAGTTGAGAGTCCGAGCCGGACACTCTTATGAGCCGGCCGGGACTCTGAGAGCCGCTGGGCGTCAACCTCTCTATATAAAGGGACGACCCGGCGGCGGTTTAGAACAACGAAGATCTCGTCGAGAGCCAGGCATAGCAATTAAGCTCCCTGGTCATCGAAACCATAAGCAATACCACCTCAACTGGACGTAGGCTTTTACCTTCACCGTAAGGGGCCGAACCAGTATAACCCCCGTGTTCCTTGTCCCGTTTAACCCCTTTAAGCTTCCTAGTTGCGATGGCTCCACGACTAAGTCCTAGCACGAGGATATCTGCTGTGACAATTCCACGACAGTTGGCGCCCACCGTGGGGCCAGCGCACGGTGGATTTGAGTTCTTGAAGGGCAGCTTCGAAGGGCTCAAGGGATACGCTGTGGGCCGGATGACCAAGAGTCGTCGCGGCAAGCTCTACATCGACGATGCAAACTGGGGCCCCGACGCCGGCTCAATTGAGTACGGGTACCGGGTCCTCTTTGGCGGAATTCATGTCTTCATTGGCAAGATTGGTGAGCCGGGCCCTGCGCCGGATCTCTGCGCCGATCTCATCGAGACGGCTCAGCGCGCACGACCCGCCCGGGCTCTACCTGCCTTGAAGCACGCTTTTGTGGGATGTGTTCATGGAGGACTCTCTGAAGGGTCTGGATCTGGTGATGAGACGGCTGCCGGCTCTGACGGCGAGTCGTCCACAGATGAGTCAAACTCGTTGTATCAACTTCAAGATGGCAGGCTCAGGGGCTGTTCCGACGGTGACAGCATTCCGGACGCTTTTGAGCCGCCGAGCCGGGTTGGAATCTTCATGGCCGGTGCACAGCCTGTTCAAAACCCTGCGGCCGGGTCAGGAAACCCGGTGCCCTCGCCGGCTCAGGTGCTGATGGATCTCACGGACAAGATGACGGCCCTGTTGACCGCTACGGTTGACCCGGCGGATCAAGCTCAGCATGATGCGGAGGTGGCGCAGTTAAAGTTAGATCTAGTGAAAGCCAAGGAGGATCTGGCGGCGGAAGGGATCGGGATGGCTGCGGAGAGGGCGGCTCTCGACGCCCAGACTCAGTTGATTCAGGCGAAGTCTTTGCGGCTCACGATGGATCAGAACGCGTCCAATGAGGTGATGAGAAGGAGGCATCAAAAGGCCCAATCTCGACTCCCTCCGGTCTACGATCCTCGAAATCTCTTCAACACGCCAGGTGCAGGGTCTAGTAACCCGCCGGAGATCATAGTACTCGGAGCTGGGACACCAATTCAGCCCCAAGTAATGGGACCGCCCCGGGTGAACCCTGCCCCGCCTCAGTATGTGCCAATACCACCGGGTCATTATGCTAACCCGCTGGAAAACATGGTCGCCGCGGCAGCACGGCTGGCGGCTCTCCCAATTGACAGCGACTCTCCAACGGCTGTTGAAACCCGCCGGGTCAGAGAACTCCTTTAGACGGCTCTGGCGCAGCAAGAGGCGTACTCTTACAGCCGGGACAGGATCCATTCAACCCCTCGTCCAGGCCGGAGCCCGAGTTATAGCAGACACATGGTTTCAGCGACCGGCTCAAGTAATGTCCGACGCCATGACTTGCCACCTGGCCATGGCCCGGCTCATAATGGGGGCTTTCACGCGACAGACCAAGACAGAGCACGGCTAGAGGCGGAGCAGGTGCCTCAGTTGACGGCTTACCAGACACCCCCGGCTTATCCGACGGCTTCTGTCGATGTGGGTATCCCCACAAGGACTGGAGGTGTCCCTTGTTTAGTGCCGGCTCTCCGCAACGAACGTCTACCCAAGGACTTCAAAGGGCCCAGGAAGGTGCCTAATTACATGGCTGATTTACAACCCGGAGCCTGGATCGAGAGCTATGAGATGGCCATGGAATTGCTAGAGGCCAGTGAAGCGGCGATGGCCAAGTACTTCACCATGATGTTAGATGGAACCGCCCGCACTTGGTTGAAAGGGCTACCACCAAATTCCATCGGGTCTTGGGCTGAGCTGAAAGCCCGATTCATCCAAAACTTCAAAGATACCTGTAGGCAGTCTATGTCAATTGTGGATTTGACTAACTGTAAACAGCAGGAGGGTGAGTCTACGACACATTGGGTTCGCCGGGTCAAAGAGATAATACATTCGTCTGATAAGATGGATGCCGGCTCTGCAGTCTTAATGTTGGAGCAGAATTGTCGTTTCCTGCCCCTGAAGATGAAACTCGGGCGGCTTAAGCGCGACTGCAATGATATGGGTACGCTGATGGCGGCTCTCGTCAAGTACGCCGACTCTGATAGTACCAAGGACCCCGCTTCAGATGATGAAAGGACAGGGAAGGGAAAGAAGAACGGCAATGACAAGGGTCCTCAGCATAACCCGGGGAACCAAGGAGGTGGCAAGCGTAAGGCCGACAGCAGCCTAGAGTTCGTGGCCAACGCCAGCTCACAGGGTAATAACCAGCGACGCAAGGGGAGGCCACCTCCCCGAGCCGGCGGGTCAGGCCCGACGCTGGAACAGCTGTGGAATGAGCCTTGTCCAAGGCATGGCTCTAGGGAGAAGCCAGCTACTCATCTATGGAAGGATTGCGCAATCATGAAGGCCTTTAAGAATTCCAATGCCTTTAATGGCAACAATGGCCCGGGCGGCGGCTCAGGCGCTGGCGGTTTTCATGGCCTGGGCGGCGGCTCAAATTCTAATCCTCAGAACGGTCAAGGGCGCTTTAATCAGCAGTCTGGCCAGGGTCATCAACAGCAGCAGGGGGTTATCAGATCAATCCAAAGCAGCTTAACGGTGGACAGTATCACGTATTTACCACCAGTCTGTGTAAGCGAGATCAGAAGCTTCATAAGAGGGCTGTGAATGCTGTTGAGCCGGCGGTTCCACGCTATTTAAGATGGTCTGAGCAGCCTATTGTGTGGAGTAGGGAGGATCACCCTCCCCGGGTTGATAATCCGGGTCACTTGGCCCTGGTGGTGGCTCCTCAGGTGGGAGGATATAAGTTCACTAAGGTGCTCATGGATGGAGGCAGCAGCATCAACATCCTCTATTATGAGACCTTCCGTCGTATGGGGTTGATTGATAAGAACCTCAGCCAGTCCAATACTATTTTCCATGGTGTGGTGCCTGGTAAGTCGGCTTATCCAGTTGGTAAGATCGAGTTGGAAGTGGCCTTTGGAGACGAGTACAATTACAGGGTGGAAAAATTGACCTTTGAGGTGGTCAAGATAAGTAGTCCGTATCATGCCATATTTGGGCGGCCGGCTTATGCCAAGTTCATGGCACGGCCGTGTTATGTGTATTTACAGCTCAAGATGCCGGGTCACAATGGGACCATTACGGTTCATGGCAGCCGGAAGGTGGCCTTGGAGTGTGAGGAAGGCGATGCGGCTTACGCAGAATCTGTTTGTGCAACAGAGGAGTTGAAGTTTTACAAGGACAATGTTGACCCAACAGATATGACCTCTCTGAAAAAGCCGACTACGGAGCATGAGCCGGCAATGAAATTTAAGTCGGCTGATGAGACTAAACTTGTTGATTTTGTTCCAGGTGATTCATCTCAGCAGTTTAGCATCAGTGCCAATCTGGATCCAAAATAGGAAAGCGCGCTCATCGAGTTCATCCGTGAGAATAGGGACATTTTTGCATGGAAACCTTCTGACATGCCAGGTGTACCTAGAGAATTCGCTGAGCACACTCTCAATGTTGATCCGAAATTTAAGCCGGTCAGGCAATTCCTTCGACGGTTTAATGAAGAGAGGCGGAAAGCCATTGGTGAGGAGGTGGCCCGGCTCTTGGCGGCCGGGTTTATTGTTGAAGTCTTTCACCCAGAGTGGTTAGCTAACCCGGTGCTCGTGCTCAAGAAGAATGGTACCTGGCGGATGTGTGTGTACTACACGGACTTAAACAAGGCATGTCCGGCTGATCCTTTTGCCCTTCCCTGTATTGATCAAATCATTGATGCTACGGCGGGTTGCGAGCGCTTAAGTTTCTTGGATGCTTATTCTGGATACCATCAGATTAAGATGGCAGTTAAGGACCAGGAGAAGACGGCGTTCATCACTCCCTTTGGAGCCTTATGTTATGTGTCTATGCCTTTTGGACTCAAGAGTGCACAGGCGACTTATCAGCGTTGCGTGCAGAACTATCTTCATAACCAGATTGGGCGCAATGTTCATGCCTATGTGGATGATATTGTGGTTAAGTCCAGGGAGAAGGAAACCTTGATAGATGATCTGAGGGAAACCTTTGATAATCTCCGGGTCTACAAGATGATGCTTAACCCGGCCAAGTGTGTTTTTGGTGTTCCTGCAGGCAAGCTCTTGGGTTTTCTGGTTTCTAATAGAGGCATTGAAGCTTACCCGGAGAAGATCAAGGCAATCACCTCTTTGGCTAAGCCGGCGTGTATAAACGACGTCCAGCGCCTGGCGGGTCGTATCGCTGCTTTAAGCCGGTTTATAAGCCGTTTGGGTGAGAAGGCCATGCCATTGTACCAGCTGATGAAGAAAACTGATGACTTTTTGTCTGGAATGATGCTGCTAATACTGCTTTTGAGGATTTGAAGAGACAGCTGGCGGAGCCCCTAGTTCTTGCTGCTCCGGTTGACAAGGAGCCTTTATTACTGTATGTAGCTGCTAACACACAGGCCGTCAGTGTGGCTGTGGTGGTGGAGCGCAAGGAAGAGGGTAAGGAGCATCCGGTTCAGCGGCCGGTTTATTACGTCAGCGAAGTGCTCATCGAGTCCAAACAGCGGTATCCACATTGGCAGAAGCTTGTTTATGGTGTATTCATGGCAAGCCGGAAGCTTAAGCACTATTTTCAGGGTCACCCTATCACTGTGGTTAGTTCTTCCCCCCTTGGAGATATCATCCAAAACAGAGAGGCCACAGGGAGAGTGGCTAAATGGGCTATAGAGCTTGGGCCTCATGGTCTAAAATACGTACCACGCACTGTTGTTAAATCTCAAGCTTTGGTGGATTTCATCAACGATTGGACGGAGCTACAGGTGCCTGAAGAAAAGCCGGATAATACATATTGGACTATTCACTTTGATGGGTCTAGGCAATTGGAGGGCTCGGGGCCTGGAGTTGTATTGGCTTCCCCTAAAGGTGACAAGTTTCATTATGTGCTACGGTTGATGTTTCCTTGCACTAACAATGCGGCTGAGTACGAGGCCTTGCTCCATGGTCTTCGGATGGCTAAGGAGATGAGCTTGAGCCGGGTAAGGTGCTTCGGCGACTTAGACTTAGTGGCTCAACAAGTATCAGGCAAGTGGGATTCCAAGGACCCTCTCATGGCGGCTTATTGCCGTGAAGTTGATGCCATTGCTGGACACTTTCAGGGTTACCAAGTAGAGCACATCGATCGTAGGAAGAACGAGGCGGCTGATGCATTAAGCCGGCTGGGCTCTCAGCAAAAACCGGTGCCGCCTAATACTTTCCTGGACATCTTGCATAACCCTTCTGTTAAGGTACCTACAGAGGAAGACTTGGCTGTCCCTGACCCGGAGGCATAGTTGGTGGCGGCTCTCCACATCACCCCAGACTGGACAATACCATATTTGGCATACATGACCCGGGGAGATTTGCCTGAGGACGAAACCTTGGCCAGACAAATAACCCGGCGGTCTAAGTCAATGGTCGTCATCAATGGTGAGCTGCATTGCCGCAGTGTTACTGGAACGTTCCAGCGTTGTGTTTCTCCTGAGGAGGGTCAAGAAATCTTACGTGAGATTCATGAAGGGGATTGTGGCCATCATGCCGGCTCAAAATCTCTTATGGCCAAGGCTTTTCGTCATGGTTTTTATTGGCTGACGGCTCATGCTGATGCGGAGGACTTGGTTAGTAAATGTGATGGTTGCCAGAGGTTCTCGCGACGGGCTCATGTGCCGGCTCAGGAGCTGAGGATGATTCCAATTACTTGGCCATTTGCGGTCTGGGGGCTGGACATGGTTGGGCCTTTTAAAAGGTCCAAGGATAAAAAGACCCACCTCTTGGTGGCAGTTGACAAATTCACAAAGTGGGTTGAAACAGAGCCAGTTAGTAAGTGTGAAGCAGCCACGGCGGTTCAGTTCATGAAAAGGGTGATATTTCGCTTTGGCTTTCCACACAGCATTATAACTGACAATGGCACCAATCTATCTAAGGGCGCTATGGAGGAGTTTTGTCAACGAGAGCATATTCGACTTGATGTTTCATCAGTGGCTCATCCTCAATCCAATGGTCAGGCTGAGAGAGCTAATCAGGAGATCTTGAAGGGTATTAAGCCCCGGCTTTTAGTCCCTTTGCAACGGACGCCGGGTTGTTGGGTGGAGGAGCTACCCTCCGTGTTATGGAGCATCAATACTACTCCTAACAGGTCTACGGGTTACACGCCCTCTTTCATGGTTTATATAGCGGAAGCAGTCCTCCCCAGTGACATCCGTCATGACTCGCCTCGAGTGCGGCTTATGTTGAGGCGGATAATGAACAGGCGTGCCAAAATGCTCTTGACTTGTTGGACGAACAGCATGATGTGGCAGCAGCTCGCTCAGCGATTTACCAGCAAGACCTGCGCCGTTATCACAGTCGCCGGGTTAAGTCCTGGGTCTTCCAGGAAGGTGATCTGGTGCTCCGGCTCATCCAGGATCAAACAGATGCACACAAGCTATCCCCGCCTTGGGAAGGGCTCTTTGTGGTCAGCAAGAACTTGCACAACGGGTCATACTACCTTATTGATGTTCGGGAGCATAAGGATTCACGAAAGTCGGAGGAAGAGACCCGTCGGCCGTGGAACATAGCTCAGCTTCGGCCTTATTACACTTGAGCCACCGGCTCTCATAATGTACATATTTCTATGACCATGTATATATTATGTTAAATAATAAAGCAGGACCTCTGTCCTTTTCTCCTCCAAAGGTAAAAGTGTTGTTTTCATTACACCATCACATGGTCACTTGGAGGTGGATCCGGCTTATGATCGTATTCGAATCTAGCCGTACGCAATATAATCACTTGGGGGCTTCCTGTTCAAACATAGGTCGTATTCGAACCAAAGAGAACATAGCTGTCGATACCCACTTGATTGGCAAAGTGCCGAGCTCATTGGGGAGTTTTCTTTGATCATATTTGAATCATAGCTCAACCCCCTTTGGGAACCGACGTGGAATGTATTTGAATCAGCGTCGTTAAACAACTCTTAAGGTCATTTGGGGGCTTCCTATTCAAACATGGGTCATATTTGAACCAAAGAGAGCATAGCTGTCGGTACCCTCTTGATCGGCATCGCCAAACCCACTGGGGGCTATATGATCGCATTCGAATCTTAGCTTAACCCCTTTGGGACGGTTCTCTGGTCGTATTCGAACCGGAAGCCCCTAAGTTTTTGATCTTTTGACTTACAACAAGTTATGTTGGTCGCATCAACAGTGTGCAAGGGCGGCTTTTCCTTTGCCGACTTACTTTTGATTCACAATGTTGATAACATACAGTAAGTATTCTTGACGCTGGTAAACCGGAGTTGAGATCTTCACCTCATTATTCGGGTTACATAAGCCGGAACTGTACTCGATGGCTTGTAAGTATGCCGTTATGGTTACATCAAGGATATAATTGAGGGCCAGTCTTTGGTGACTTTGTTCATATTCTGGGTTATATATATATGGTTTATGATTCTCAGTGCGGTAAGCCGCCCAGAGACTTGCCACTTGTTTTCTATGCAGGATGGTTAAAGACAGCTATTTGAGCTTAGGGAAAATAAATGATCAATTATGACCCGGAAGAATATAAGGAAGCAGCTTCAATGGAGTTAAGCATTCAACATGTGCACGATGGCACGACAAAGTTAAAATGTTGGTCCTACTCTATTACAAGACTCCCCGAGTCCAAAAGGGTGAAGCATTGTTTAACAAGCATAATCATGTGCCGTCTAAAGAGTCAAGATGCTTGCCGGGTCGAAGCTTCCGGCTCATCCCTCTCCGCTCCTCCGGCTGTTCCCATGACCTGGAAGGTTGACGATTTCCAGTCAATGCCGCTCAAAGCTTCAAATTGAGCCTCCTCGTCAATTAACCCGGCCGGGTCAATTTCTGGGGCAAAGGTGTGCTTACGAGTCGGCGGGACCGAGCTGATGGCTTCATAACGCGGAGTAGGGATCCTCTGATTCTCTACGTCGTAGCCCGGCTGGTACTTGGTCAGATCGGTACCATTCCCAATCAGGGTGGCCACCGGGCGCACGATCTTCACATAGGCAGCAAAATCTTTTTGGTCGAAGGGGGTGCCATCTTCCTTCAGGCTGGGGTAACCAAGTGCAATGTCAGCCGGGTCTAGCTCTGGAAGGAAAGCCTTGGCCCGGCTCAGAGCAGCTATGGCTCCGGCTCTTGCAGAGGCCCGCCGCAGCTCTTGGAAACACTGAGGAAGAACGGCAAGCCGGCGAAGTATGTCCGCCAGGTGAGTCGGAACCTCATTGGATAGGGCCACAACGGCCAAGGCGCGCTGTGACCCGGTGTAGAGTTGTTCCACCAAAGTGTACACAGCCTTCAGCTTGGTCAGCACGTTCTGGTTGAGGTTGGCGCTTCTGGGACCTGTTTAACAAAGTCAGATAAGCCGCTAGCAATGATGGGAGTTATGAGACATAAGGACTATAAACTTGTTCAAAGCCTGTAGAATGACTTACCGAAGATTGCGGCGACCATCTGTGACACATGGCGCTTTAAGCCGGAGAGTTCGGCGGTTCTCTCTGTCAGAGCCTTCTCCGCCTGTTCGGCCCGGCTTACCAGAGCAGCTTTCTCTTCGGCCCAAGTCTTCCTTTCAGCTTCAAACTTTTTCTTCAGCTTCTCTTGAGCAGCAATACTGGATTCAAATTTGGCGTTGGCCTTCCGGGTCTCAGTTTCCTGAGTCTTCAGGCGGTTCTTCAGCTCAGAGATATCAGCCTCAAATTTCTTGCAAGCAGCCTATGCAGTTTCGGGGTTATAGTATGAATAATTATTATGCAACTTTAAAGTCCCAAGCACTTTCCAAGCAAAGACACTTGGCACTTGGGGGCTAATGCATGTCGAAAGTTTCTATCTACAAATTACCTGTTCATGGAAGTAAGTCGGAAGTTAAGTCTACAACATATTCTATCATAAGTAGTAGACTTGGGGGCTAGTATGGTAAAGATGACTATGCAGTAAGCAATAGAGTGGTACCTCAGACTTCTGCTGTATCTGCTTCACCATGTCTATCTCCAGGTCCCGGCTGCTGTGCACCTGATTGACATAGCCGGAGATTATATCTCCAATGCTCAGGTTGGCTTAGTTGGTGATGTCCAGCTTGGCCCTGCGGCGCTCTAGCAACTCTTCTTTGGCAGAGCACTTAGCCAGCGCAGTGGGTCTCCCCGGCTCGACAAACTCCGTCCGGGTGATTACCACGTCCGGGTCATCGGCCGGCTGAGCTGGGCTGGAGGTCTCCGGGTTAGCAGAAGTCTCCGTGATTGGCTCGTCGGTTGGAGCGGTGGCTTCAGGAGCAGAGGCAGCTGGCGGCTCTTGAGCTGAAACCTCCGGCTCAGCCAAGACTGGCTCTTCGACCGGCTTATTCTTCTTCGCTCTTTTACTGAGCTTTGCTTAGCACTGAAAGGACAAAAGGTTAGTACAAAAGCATTGGTAAGATAAGTACAACATAAGATGATCATTATTACCCGGGCGCGGTCTTAAAAGCCGGCAGGTTCGATTGCATAGAATCACCAGAGGAAGGTGAAGTTTCCTGATAATTGGAATCAGACGAATTGAGCGATTGACGAGTGACACCCGCTAAAGGATGACAAGGGTATAAGGTGGAGATAACCTCAGTCCGGCGCTTTCTTGATGCTTCGGGTAAGCCGGAGGAGAGGTCTGCATCCTTGCTGGCCCGGGTTTGCCTCCGGCTCTCATGAATCTGTTGCTTCAAAAGAAATTGAGGATCTTGATAAGCTAAAGGATGCGAAAAGCTTACTTTCCGGGTTACTCTTCGGACTTTCAGCCTTGGCAAGGGGTCCGAGTCGGAGGAAAGTATAGTTACCTCTTCAGTTACCGGGTTACTTGCTCCGGTGTCATCCTGTGGATAATCAAGTTAATAAGGTGGTCAAAAGACAGCAGAAAAGCGGAAACAAAAACAAGAGTCTACAGATTCAGGGGTTACCTCTGACTCGGAGCTATCGCTTAGCTGAAGCAGCTCTGAGGCAGTAGGCCTGCTTCCCTTCTTGCGAGGGGCGGCTCTCCTGGCGGCTTTCTTAGCCTTCCTGGCCTTTTTGGCCGCCTCATGGTCATATTTGACCTTCCAGAACTTGTCATTAGCCTAAAATATACAACAAAGATTTCTTAAAGCTCAGATGGAAATTATTCAAAGGAAAACCAAGGTGGTCAGGTCAGTGACTTACCGCCGGGGCCGGGTCAGCTTGGCAGAAGGGGTTCAAGCCGGTCCTCCCACAGTCGGCTAAGCTCTCATTCAGGAGAGACTTGGTCATGTCATCCACAACATCCTCAGGAAGATCATTGGGACCGTGCCGTAGAGGGTCATCCTTCCGGCCCGTATAAGAACACATTAAGCCGGGGCGGCGGCTCAAAGGGATCACCCGCCAGGAGATCCAAACCCGGACCAGATCAATGCCGTTGAGGCCGTTTCCCAGGAGAGCCTTGATCTTGTTGATGGTGGGGATCAGAGGTTGACGCTCCGCCTGAGATAGTTTGTCTGGCAGAGGGTGGTTTGGTTCCAGACGCACGGCATGAAAGCCGGGCAGAGGGCTCTCGTCAGCCGGAGAAGTGTCCTGGCAGTAGAACCACGTCTGGTTCCAGTCCTTTGGGTGGCTTGGCGGCTCAGCGTAAGGAAAAAGGCAATCTCTCCGTCGTTGAATGGAGATTCCACCAAGTTCCAAGCTCGGCCCGTTGGCGCACTCGTTCTGGCGGTTCAGATAAAAGAGCTCTCTAAAGAGCAGCAGGCTGGGCTCTTCTCCAAGGTAGACTTCGCAGAATACTTGGAAGTTGCATATATTTGACACGGAATTGGGTCCGATGTCTTGTGGCCACAGATCAAAGAAATTCAGCACATCTCTAAAGAATTTTGAGCCGGGCGGTGCGAAGCCCCGGCTCATGTGATCCGCAAATATCACCACCTCCCCATCCCTTGGTTGCGGTCTCTCCTCCGACGGGTCAGGGGCACGATAAGACATGATCTCTTTCTTGGGCAAGTAACCCGTCTTTACGAAATCAGCTAAGGTGTTGTCGGTGATGTTGGACCTCATCCAGTTGCACGTGATGGGTGCTTTGGGAGCTTTGGGAGGCATTGTAAAAGATGAAGCCTATGACAAAAGGAAAATGTCCGGTTCAATTATAAGCTGGCAGAAGTCTACAGTTTAAATACTCAAATGGCGCCTTATGAGAGGGGCCTAATGACATATGGTTAAGTGCATCGGGTTATCTAAGCCGCTGAAGGTATCGTGAGTAATTCAAGTTGTCTACAGCTTTATCATAAATGAGCCGGAAAATTTACGGCGCATGGCTTCTTTGAGCCGGAAATGTAAGCCGCCATAGCTCAGCAGATGCAATTTTTCACTAAGTGTGGTGAAAACAGGTTTCACAGATCGCAGTAATTATTCTGGATCAAACGGTTGGCTAAAAAGGAAAAATTTCTAGACCTAGAACAGACACAGAAAAAGTTCAAGGGTGTGAACGGAGCCTTTATGCAGTGAAAGGGGATCTATGTACATAGGGAATGGGCGTGAAACAGCTACCGCAGCAGTTTTGTACAGTCTAAAGATCAAGAAAAGGTGGTAATAATGAAATCTACCAAGAGCTCGCGATGAACGGCGACGAACACGGGAAGAACAGCAAGAACCCTAATGCGGATCTATTCTATGGGGTAACAAGAGCTTACGGGTGCTGGAAAGTTGCGGAGGTCGCTGCCGTTTATCTGGTCACGTCAAGTTGATGCAGCGGCCTGATTTGGTGAAGACAAGAAGACCCGCGGCGGCGGCGATGGAGCTCGAGCGGGAGAACAGTGGCGAGAGGAGGAAGACGATGGAGGCGACAAGTAACGGGAGCCTGCTGAGGCCGGGCTATTTATAAGGTGAGGCTCATAAGTGGGCATGAGAAACGAGGAGGCCACGGCGTGGTTATCTCACCATAAAAATGCCTCGATTTTCGGGACAGCAATGAAGGATAAGACCCGTTGCGGATATGGTGGAGTAAAAAATGGACTTAATGGAAGATGACGTCACGGCGGGTCACCAAGAATCCAGAAGATGACGTCACGACGGGTTATAACCTTCGCACGACCATAAGCCGGAATATCTTTTCTCTCAGAAGAGCTGAAGATTGACATGAACCGGTTCAAATCAATCTGGGGCCTAATGTTGAGGATATAAACCTTAGAGTCACCCACCAGGAGGGGCCGGGTTACTCATAATGGTCACCACGCGAAGCCCAGTACCGAGCTTGAAGACGGCGGGTCAATGATGGGCCTAAGACCCGAGATGGCTTAAGGCCCGTAGTGATAACCGCCATTATGGCGGAACTTGCAGTGTAAGGCAAGAATAGTTGAGAGTCCGAGCCGGACACTCTTATGAGCCGGCCGGGACTCTGAGAGCCGCTGGGCGTCAACCTCTCTATATAAAGGGACGACCCGGCGGCGGTTTAGAACAAGGAAGATCTCGTCGAGAGCCAGGCATAGCAATTAAGCTCCCTGGTCATCGAAACCATAAGCAATACCACCTCAACTGGACGTAGGCTTTTACCTTCACCGTAAGGGGCTGAACCAGTATAACCCCCGTGTTCCTTGTCCCGTTTAACCCCTTTAAGCTTCCTAGTTGCGATGGCTCCACGACTAAGTCCTAGCACGAGGATATCTGCCGTGACAATTCCACGACAACCAGCAAAGCCGCCCGAATGTGCCGACAAATCCCGATAGGAGCTGCACATATCTCGTTCTCAGGGCACACCGGATTGTCCAAGCTTCCGATAGGCCAGCCCAGAGTTGCCCCTGGTGGCCACCGGCGACTGACAGGTTGGACCAACACTCAGAGGAGCACTGGCCTGGGGATGTAAATAAAGATGACTCTCGGGCTCGCGAAAACCCGGGGAAAAGGCTTAGGTGGCAAATGGTAAAACCAAAGTTGGGCCTTGCTGGAGGAGTTTTATTCAAGGCGAACTGTCAAGGGGGTCCCATAAATCACCCGACCGCGTAAGGAACGCAAACTCAAAGAACATAATACCGGTATGACGGAAACTAGGGCGGCAAGAGTGGAACAAAACACCAGGCATAAGGCCGAGCCTTCCACCCTTTACCAAATATATAGATGCATTAATATAATAAGAGATATTGTGATATCCCAACATATCCATGTTCCAACATGGAACAAACTTCAACTTTACCTGCAACTAGCAACGCTATAAGAAGGGCTGAGCAAAAGCGGTAACTTAGCCAAACAACGGTTTGCTAGGAAAGGATGGTTAGAGGCTGACATGGCAATATAGGAGACATGATATAGCAAGTGGTAGGTAGCGCAACATGGCAATAGAACGAAACAACTAGCAAAGCAAAGATAGAAGTGATTTTGAGGGGTGGTCATCTTGCCTGCAAGGTTCTCAGAGTTGTCGAAAGCTTGATCCTCGTAAGCGTACTCAACAGGTTCCTCGTTCACGAACTCGTCTCCGGCTCTACCCAAAACAAGAGCACAAGCAAACGGAACCACAATCAATCATGAAAAATGCACAAGCGACATTATGCAAAACATGAAAGATATGCGAGATATGATATGCGATGCATATGCATGCTCCGGAAGGGAAAATGATGAACAAGGCAGTAACTTGGCAAACCAAGCATGCCACTGGAAAGATGAGATGATTTCGGTTGAAATCGATATAAAGATCACCGGAAACGGATGCACGGTTTGCAAATGGCAAGCAAAACAAGAATGACACGAATCTGCGATTAACAGCACGATAGCACTTAAAATGCAATAAGTAACAATGCTACAGCACTCCAACATAGCAACAAAGCATATGACAGTATTCTACATGCTAGAGGAACTTAACATGGCAAAACAAGGCATGGCAGTATTTTACTAAATGCATATGACAAAAGCCCCTTACTGACCATAAGCCAAAAAGTACCAGGAGATACGATGGCAACCATGCAAACATAGCAAGTTTCGTTAACAGGTTTCAGACTTGGCAGAAAACAGAGCATGGCAGAAACAATAATATGAAGGCATGTTGGTGAGCTTGATTCAGTCAGCACAAGGCAATGCATGACACAATAAGCATACCTACAGCAAGATGGCATGTTTATGAAGCTACCCATGTCAAGAACAAATACATATCATGTATGGAACAACTACAACAAGCTTGGCAAAATTGAATAACACGTAAACAATCTGCCAGAAATATTTTATAGCAAAAGTAGAGCAAGATTGAGTCATGCTATGGCACTCCATAATTGCAAACAAGGCCAGGAATGGATCAAATACAACTATATCTACAAAACATCCTTACTGAACATCTCCAAAATGTGCATGGATCTCTCTGTAGAATCAAGTTTACATGGCAACAAAATAACAGCAGACAAGGACTTAGAGAAATTCCCAAAGTCCCTGAAGTCAGAAATATTACGGGGCCTAGTTTGCATGCTTGTGCTAGTCACCACAGAGATCACAAAAATACATGGCATACACCACTGGAAAGATGGCATGGCATATAACAAAACACGTGTAGAGCTCATGCCCATAAGATGCACAGGTTAAATGATACAAAAATAACAAATCTCCAAGTTCTGCTAAGAACCAGTAGATAACAGCAACTAGCACTCTTGCAACAGAGATTTGGGCATCAAGATGGCCTCTAATGAACATGGTGCAGTTGAACAAAATGTAGAGCATCACGAGACGAACAAATCGATATATTACATGCGCGAAATGGAGCTATGAACAGAGAGTTGCGATGCTATGAACAGGTGCACATGCTGTCACAGAAAATGACTTGGAATATTTTCGGGGTTCGGGAAAGTCAACGCACGGGAGTTCTTCTGGATCCAGATCGGGGGTCGGCCTCGATGGAGCTCGCCGGCGACGGGAGAGGCGAAGGAGGCCGCGGCGGCCGGCGTCGGGGGGAAGAGGAGGCGCTCGGGCGCCGGAGGAGGAGGTGGACGGTGCGGCGGCGCTGGCCACGGCGGAGGAGACGCGGTGGCGCGGCGGTGGCGGCGCGGCACCGGCGGGCATCGGCGGCAAGGCGG